>NW_018479788.1:21127-45035 GCF_002113885.1 Mizuhopecten yessoensis | reverse complement strand
TCACTGACTGATGAACATAATTGTGTAGTATAGATAATAAACCTTGGGGAGTGCACTGACTGATGAACACAATTGTGTAATATAGATAATACAACGGGTAGTTAACTGACTGATGAACACAATTGTGTAGTAAAGATAATAATCCCGGAGTAGTTCATTGACCGATGAACACAATTGTGTAGTATAGATAATAACCCCGGAGTAGTTCACCGACTGATAAACACAATTGTGTAGTATAGATAATAAACCTTGGGAAGTTCACTGACTGATAAACACAATTGTGTAGCACAGATAATAACCCCGGAGTAGTTCACTGACTGATAAACACAATTGTGTAGTATCGATAATTACCCCGGAGTAGTTCACTGACTGATAAACACAATTGTGTAGTATAGATAATAACCCCGGGGTAGTTCACTGACTGAGGAACACAATTGTGTAGTATAGATAATAAATCTTGGGTAGTGCACTGACTGATGAACACAATTGTGTAGGATAGATAATAACCCCGGGGTAGTTCACTGACTGAGGAACACAATTGTGTAGTATAGATAATAAACCCGAGGTAGTGCACTGACTGATGAACACAATTGTGTAGGATAGATAATAACCCCGGGGTAGTTCACTGACTGAGGAACACAATTGTGTAGTATAGATAATAAACCTTGGGTAGTGCACTGACTGATGAACACAGATAAACACAATTGTGTAGCACAGATAATAACCACGGAGTAGTTCACTGACTGATAAACACAATTGCGTAGTATAGATAATAATCCGGGGGTAGTTCACTGAATGATGAACACAATTGTGTAGTATAGATAATAAACCCGAGGTAGTGCACTGACTGATGAATACAATTGTGTAGTATAGATAATAACCCCGGGGGAGTTCACTGACTGAGGAACACAATTGTGTAGTATAGATAATAAACCTGGGGAAGTTCACTGACTGATAAACACAATTATGTAGTATAGATAATAAACCCGGGGTAGTGCACTGACTGATGAACACAATTGTGTAGGATAGATAATAACCCCGGGGTAGTTCACTGACTGATAAACACAATTGTGAAGTATAGTTAATAATCCGGGGGTAGTTCACTGACTGATGAACACAATTGTGTAGCATAGATAATAAACCTTGGGTAGTTCTGGGTGGTTCACCGACTGATGAACACAATTGTGTAGTATAGATAATAAACCTTGGGTAGTTCACTGACTGATGAACATAATTGTGAAGTATAGATAATAAACCTTGGGTAGTGCACTGACTGATGAACACAATTCTGTAGTATAGATAATAACCCCGGAGTAGTTCACTGAATGATAAACACAATTGTGTAGTATAGATAATAAACCTTGGGTAGTTCACTTACTGATAAACACAATTGTGTAGTATAGATAATAACCCATGAGTAGTTCACTGACTGATAAACGCAATTGTGTAGTATAGATGATAATCCGGGGGTAGTTCACTGACTGATGAACACAATAGTGTAGTATAGATAATAATCCCGGGGTAGTTCACTGACTGATGAACACAATTGTGTAGTATAGATAATAACCCCGGAGTAGTTCACTGACTGATAAACACAATTGTGTAGTATAGATAATAACCCCGGGGTAGTTCACTGACTGATGAACACAATGGTGTAGTATAGATAATAATCCCGGGGTAGTTCACTGACTGATGAACACAATTGTGTAGTATAGATAATAAACCCGAGGTAGTTCACTGACTGATAAACACAATTGTGTAGTATAGATAATAAACCCGGGGTAGTTCAATGACTGATGAATAGAATTGAGTAATGATCCAGTCATCAACCACAGCGATTGTACTTCTAAACGTTATAGGAACTTCTCGCTTGTCGGGTTAATGACTTTTAACATATTCACGATTTTTCCTCATGATTTTTTCAGACGACTCTTGAATACTATGAACAGAGCAATATACAGTTAATTTTAGACTTGAGAGATAAAGCAGGTTTCGGGTTCTTCCCATTAGAAGATAGTCCTGATCGAGGGGAATCTAAAGTTGTTGTCCCCTGAAATCTTATACTTTAACCTTTTTTATTATACCGATACAAATAAACGGTCATTTTTTAAAAGAAAGCAATTATCCAAAAACCTATCGAAATATGTATCTACTCTTAACTTTCTTCCCCGCTGTGGTTACACGATCAATAGACTGAGAGTGTAAAAGGCTTAGTACAAGTGTCGTAACCTTTCACATACTGGATCGAGGTATACAAGAAAACTGACGAGTTACTAACTGTACATCTTTGAAAACTGTCGAGGGATTTAACCTACATCCTCGAAAACTGCCGAGGGGTTTAGCCTACACCATCGAAAACTACCGAGGGGTTTAGCCTACACCCTCGAAAACCACCGACGGAGTAAGTCTGCAGAGGTGTTTTAGTTTTCAGAATACAACATGGCTGATAGACTCCCTGGACAGGAAAGCGAGGATATAGTCAATCTATCAGTTTCTTTTTAGAAGGAGAGAATAAAGAAGATGATAAAAGCTCGGTTTAGCGTACAGATGTTTGCGAGAATTTATAATTTGCGATTAACTTTATCTCACTTCATATCGATGATTTATAGGGGTATTTGCAGTTCAAGAATAAGACAGAGGATGCTATTTTCAAAATTCAAAAAATATTTCAAAATACTTTAGGCATGGATTTTAGTACCAAAGCCTTAAATGGACAAAATGATCACATGGTTCAGTAAATGTTTTGCTATCTGCATCGACTTCCAACACTTTTAAGCGGGTGTTTAATAAACCGGTACACAGAAATAGTTACGACAACGTCGTTATTTTGATAGCCTGATTCTCTTTCATCTTTTACCAGATTCATTGTTGTGAAGATGAAAATGCATGCGTTTGACTTGTTTCGTTCATGTTTCCTTTCATAATATTTTCCAACCTGTATAAAATGTACATACACAATGCAAACTTGTAATCGTTACCTGACATACATATGTGTGTTGGGCAATCGTTACCTGACATACATATGTGTGTTGGGCAATTAATTGAATGGGGATATTTAGCACATTAATAATAATGTATTCGAGGCTTGTGAAGTAAAATGACCAACCATTTACAGTAATCATGAATACATGGTCTTTTGCACAAAAATCGAAAAACAAAATGATAAGGGACAGATATTGTCGTGAAATAACCACGGAGATTTGGGGTTTAAGAAATAATTATTCGATATTATTATTTTTCATTCAGTGAGTTTATGAATACAAGTTAAATATTTGCAAGATACAAAGTTGATAAAAGGTAAACTAAACGCATGGTTTTCCCGTATGATGAAATATTACATCTTACATCATAATGGCACAGCAATACAACCAGGATAGGTAAATATATAACATATACAACCACTATTTAAGGAATTACCAATATTTTGTTTTGGTATATACGGTATATACCGGAAAAAATGCGCACTTTGCATAAATCCGCGAATTTTAAAGTGTATGTTAAATATATAACATACACAACCAGGATAGGTAAATATATAACTTATACAACCAGTATAGGTAAATATATAACATATACAACCAGAATAGGTAAATATATAACATACACAACCAGGATAGGTAAATATATAACTTACACAACCAGTATAGGTAAATATATAACATATACAACCAGTATAGGTAAATATATAACTTACACAACCAGTATAGGTAAATATATAACATATACAACCAGGAAAGGTAAATATATAACATATACAACCAGTATAGGTAAATACATAACATACACAACCAGTATAGGTAAATATATTACATATACAACCAGGATAGGTAAATATATAACATATACAACCAGGATAGGTAAATATATAACATATACACAAGGATAGGTAAATATATAACTTACACAGCCAGTATAGGTAAATATATTACATATACAACCAGGATAGGTAAATATATAACATATACAACCAGGATAGGTAGATATATCATACACAACCAGTATAGGTAAATATATAACATATACAACCAGGATAGGTAGATATATCATACACAACCAGTATAGGTAAATATATAACATACACAACCAGTATAGGTAAATATATAACTTACACAACCAGTATAGGTAAATATATAACATATACAACCAGTATAGGTAAATATATAACATATACACAAGGATAGGTAAATATAACATACACAACCAGTATAGGTAAATATATTACATATGCAACCTATACATATACAACCAGGATAGATAAATATATAACATATACAACCAGTATAGGTAAATATATTACATATACAACCAGGATAGGTAAATATATAACATATACAATAAGGATAGGTAAATATATAACATATACAACCAGTATAGGTAAATATATAACATATACAACCAGGATAGGTAAATATATAACATATACAACCAGGATAGGTAAATATATAACATATACAACCAGTATAGGTAAATATATAACATATACAACCAGGATAGGTAAATATATAACATATACAACCAGGATAGGTAAATATATAACATATACAACCAGTATAGGTAAATATATAACATATACAACCAGGATAGGTAAATATATAACATATACAACCAGTATAGGTAAATATATAACATATACAACCAGTATAGGTAAATATATAACATATACAACCAGTATAGGTAAATATATAACATATACAACCAGTATAGGTAAATATATAACATATACAACCAGTATAGGTAAATATATAACATATACAACCAGTATAGGTAAATATATAACATATACAACCAGTATAGGTAAATATATAACATACACAACCAGTATAGGTAAATATATAACATACACAACCAGTATAGGTAAATATATAACATATACAACCAGTATAGGTAAATATATAACATATACAACCAGTATAGGTAAATATATAACATATACAACCAGTATAGGTAAATATATAACATATACAACCAGTATAGGTAAATATATAACATATACAACCAGTATAGGTAAATATATAACATATACAACCAGTATAGGTAAATATATAACATATACAACCAGTATAGGTAAATATATAACATATACAACCAGTATAGGTAAATATATAACATATACAACCAGTATAGGTAAATATATAACATATACAACCAGTATAGGTAAATATATAACATATACAACCAGTATAGGTAAATATATAACATATACAACCAGTATAGGTAAATATATAACATATACAACCAGTATAGGTAAATATATAACATATACAACCAGTATAGGTAAATATATAACATATACAACCAGTA
Source organism: Mizuhopecten yessoensis (assembly GCF_002113885.1). NCBI lineage: Eukaryota > Metazoa > Mollusca > Bivalvia > Pectinida > Pectinidae > Mizuhopecten > Mizuhopecten yessoensis. The sequence goes on along the minus strand of NW_018479788.1, from coordinate 39,734 downwards.
TAGGTAAATATATAACATATACAACCAGTATAGGTAAATATATAACATACACAACCAGTATAGGTAAATATATAACATATACAACCAGGATAGGTAAATATATAACATATACAACCAGTATAGGTAAATATATAACATATACAACCAGTATAGGTAAATATATAACATATACAACCAGTATAGGTAAATATATAACATATACAACCAGTATAGGTAAATATATAACATATACAACCAGTATAGGTAAATATATAACATATACAACCAGTATAGGTAAATATATAACATATACAACCAGTATAGGTAAATATATAACATATACAACCAGTATAGGTAAATATATAACATATACAACCAGTATAGGTAAATATATAACATATACAACCAGTATAGGTAAATATATAACATATACAACCAGTATAGGTAAATATATAACATATACAACCAGTATAGGTAAATATATAACATATACAACCAGTATAGGTAAATATATAACATATACAACCAGTATAGGTAAATATATAACATATACAACCAGTATAGGTAAATATATAACATATACAACCAGTATAGGTAAATATATAACATATACAACCAGTATAGGTAAATATATAACATATACAACCAGGATAGGTAAATATATAACATATACAACCAGTATAGGTAAATATATAACATATACAACCAGTATAGGTAAATATATAACATATACAACCAGTATAGGTAAATATATAACATATACAACCAGTATAGGTAAATATATAACATATACAACCAGTATAGGTAAATATATAACATATACAACCAGTATAGGTAAATATATAACATATACAACCAGTATAGGTAAATATATAACATATACAACCAGTATAGGTAAATATATAACATATACAACCAGTATAGGTAAATATATAACATATACAACCAGTATAGGTAAATATATAACATATACAACCAGTATAGGTAAATATATAACATATACAACCAGGATAGGTAAATATATAACATATACAACCAGTATAGGTAAATATATTACATATACAACCAGGATAGGTAAATATATAACATACACAACCAGTATAGGTAAATATATTACATATACAACCTATACATATACAACCAGGATAGATAAATATATAACATATACAACCAGTATAGGTAAATATATAACATATACAACCAGGATAGGTAAATATATACCATATACAATAAGGATAGGTAAATATATAACATATACAAACAGTATAGGTAAATATATTACATATACAATAAGGATAGGTAAATATATAACATATACAACCAGTATAGGTAAATATATAACGTATACAACCAGTATAGGTAAATATATAACTTACACAACCACTATAGGTAAATATATAACATACACAACCAGTATAGGTAAATATATAACATATACATTACATATATTACGATATCAACTTAAAAAGCACAGGTCAATAGTAAGTGAATACACCTCGCAGCATTCAGACAGAACTTACTACACGTGCTCGAAGAACGGGATACCTTCCGATGTCGAAAACAATCAACTATGTCTAAATGGCGTATCATTTGCATAAAACATAGGCGAGCTCAGCTATATAGTATAGGGTTGTGGCAGTATAATTGTTACATCCTCAACATCATACGGCAGTGAAGTCGCAATTAATATTGATGCTAAAGCGTTTTTACAATGTAGGAAGACAACAGCTTATTGTTAGAGTGGAAACCATTCACTACAGATAACAGAAAATCCAGTAATGTTCTACATCAGTACAATAGTTCATTGAAGTGAACACAAGCGTATTGTCAATAACGCATTGAATTTTTACCCGTCGTTGCTACTAAAATTTTATGATATTTCTAATTGTATGTCTGTTTTAAAATAACACAGCGATGTGGTGATACTTGTAGGAGTAAAAGTCCATTTACAGAGTAAAGAAAGCCAAACACCTGGACACGCCATTTCTAGGAGACGCAATGCTCCACCGCCAAAACAGGAAATGTAATACCAATCTTAATCAAAATAAGGTTTAAAACAAGTTCACTGGAAGTTAGGGTTGCTTCTACACTCCTCTGTCAACCGCCATGATGTCCCCAGGTTATATTAATTAAGGAACAGAACTTCTAGACAATCGCCTAGGGGTGATGTCACATTACCACTGCCTGAACATGGTCGACACAGACAGTCTAAACAGAATAATCAGGAGTTACAATCCCGCCATGGTAGTTCTCTGTCAATATGTTGACGTTTTGGGGTTTGCCTTGACCTGCAGCACTCGCTAACAGGAAAAGGAACCGCGTCTGGAAATGCGTTACAGCAGTATAACATGAGTCACAATAAGGTAAAAACAGTAGTATAACATGCGTCACAATAAGGTAGTTACAGTAGTATAACATGCATCACAATACGGTAAAAACAGTAGTATAACATGCGTCACAATAAGGTAGTTACAGTAGTATAACATGCGTCACAATAAGGTAAAAACAGTAGCATAGCATGCGTCACACTAAGGTAGTTACAGTATTATAACACACATCACAATAAGGTAAAAACAGTAGTATAGCATGCGTCACAATAAGGTAGTTACAGTATTATAACATGCATCACAATACGGTAAAAACAGTAGTATAACATGCGTCACAATAAGGTAGTTACAGTAGTATAACATGCGTCACAATAAGGTAAAAACAGTAGTAAAGCATGCGTCACAATAAGGTAAAAACAGTAGTATAACATGCGTCACAATAAGGTTAAAACAGTAGTATAACATGCGTCACAATAAGGTAAAAACAGCAGTATAACATGCGTCACAATAAGGTTAAAACAGTAGTATAACATGCGTCACAATAAGGTAGTTACAGTAGTATAACATGCGTCACAATAAGGTAAAAACAGTATTGGGTGTTCTCCTTGTTCTTCATGGCCTTCTCATTTTTTTAATAGAATGTGGAAGCATAGTAGTACATCAATTGTGAGGATATATCTTATTTGTATATTTTGTTCTTTGTTGTCTTTCAATTATAGGTATTTTTTATGTGTATTGCCAAAACATCGATTAATCTTTTTTACATATTTCTTTTGCAAACAATTTCAATTTGTTATTTGTTTTGGTGCCTCTTCTTTTCCTCTTTCTGTGTTTAATATCTTTTTTGAGTGACACATTTCTCTGTCTTGTTTGAGTGACACATTTCTCTGTCTTGTTTGAGTGACACATTTCTCTTTGTCTATTGCTGCTGTTTGAAGAATAAGTATCAATGTGTTTCTGCTAAACTTAATATATCTTTTTGAAGTTGAACACAATCAATAGAGTATGGGAGCGGTCCAATTGACTTTACACAAGCGAATTATATCATGAAATCCCGTTTTGTGAGGATGTCATTATCTGTAGTTGTAAAGTTGTATTCTTAATATCTTAATAACAACAAAACAGAAACCACAAAACCCACCAGACTATACAATGAATCAGTCTAGGCAGTTGATGCTTTAATGACGCAAATGTTCGTTATTTTATGCTTCAACAGCTGAGTTACTTTGAAAATATTTTCTTGCCATGAACAAGAAAAATGTTTTCTGTTTTTTTTACTGTATGTTGAAAAAATATTTCAAATAAATTTACAAAATATTATAAAAGTCCTACATCAGTCCACACCAATTGCCTGCTAAACTGAATCCTCCTTATATATGACAACCAACAGTAGCCTGATCTAAACGTCATTTATCTTTGACGTCATTATTGTTGACTTGGTGTTTTAATTCTTCCGACTTGACGTGAAATAAACAAAATGGTGAGAGTAAACTGACGAATGCTCTGGAGGTAAATTTTACATGCGAAAATCCTGTCCTTATATTTACCTTCCTTGCTCTTTTCATGTAAAATTGACCTGAACATTTGACCAGAATGAATATCAATAACTTTGTCTGTGTATTGAACAATTTGTGTACGTTTTAATACAGTCACCTAATACATCATTGTGATAGACCGCCGGGCATACAATAGTAAATACATACGTATAACCATACATCACTGTGATAGACCGCCGGGCATACAATAGTTAATACATACGTATAACCATACATCACTGTGATAGGCCGCCGGGCATACAATAGTTAATACATACGTATACCCATACATCACTGTGATAGACCGCCGGGCATACAATAGATAATACATACGTATAACCATACATCATTGTGATAGACCGCCGAGCATATAATAGTTAAGACATACGTATAACCATACATCATTGTGATAGACCGCCGGGCATACAATAGTAAATATATACGTATAACATACATCATTGTGATAGAACATACGTATAACCATACATCATTGTGATAGACCGCCGGGCATACGATAGTTAATACATACGTATAACCATACATCACTGTGATAGCCCGCCGGGCATACAATAGTTAATACATATGTATAACCATACATCATTGTGATAGACCGCCGGGCATACAATAGTTAATACATATGTATAACCATACATCACTGTGATAGACCGCCGGGCATACAATAGTAAATGTATACGTATAACATACATCATTGTGATAGACCGCCGGGCATACGATAGTTAATACATACGTATAACCATACATAATTGTGATAGACCGCCGGGCATACAATAGCTAATACATACGTATAACCATACATCATTGTGATAGCACGCCGGACAAAGAATAGTTAATACATACGTATAACCATACATCACTGTGATAGCCCGCCGGGCATACAATAGTTAATACATATGTATAACCATACATCACTGTGATAGACCGCCGGGCATACAATAGTAAATGTATACGTATAACATACATCATTGTGATAGACCGCCGGGCATACGATAGTTAATACATACGTATAACCATACATCACTGAAGCATTTCTATCACAATCTAATTTTTGACACTTTTTGATCGATAGAATACAAACACTGGACAAAATCAGCATAACCAACATTAATAGATCGCTAAGGAAATCGACATTTGGCAAAGTACATTGCATACTAATTCCTTGTAAGTCTGTAACAAACAACTGCAGATGGCGTATAACCATACATCATTGTGATAGACCGCCGTGCATACAATAGTTAATACATACGTATAACCATACATCACTGTGATAGACCGCCGGGCATACAATAGTTAATACATACATATGTTCATACATCATTGTGATAGACCGCCGAGCATATAATAGTTAATACATACGTATAACCATACATAATTGTGATAGACCGCCGGGCATACAATAGTTAATACATATGTATAACCATACATCATTGTGATAGACCGCCGTGCATACAATAGTTAATACATACGTATAACCATTCATCATTGTGATAGACCGCCGGGCATACATACAATAGTTAATACATACGAATAACCATACATTATTGTGATAGACCGCCGGGCATCCAATAGTTAATACATACGTATAACCATACATCACTGTGATAGACCGCCGGGCATACAATAGTTAATACATAAGTATAACCATTCATCATTGTGATAGACCGCCGGGCATACATACAATAGTTAATACATACGAATAACCATACATCATTGTGATAGACCGCCGGGCATACAGTAGTAAATATATACGTATAACATACATCATTTTGATAGAACATACGTATAACCATACATCATTGTGATAGAACGCCGGGCATACAATAGTTAATACATACGTATAACCATACATCACTGAAGCATTTCTATCACAATCTAATTTTTGACACTTTTTGATCGATAGAATACAAACACTGGACAAAATCAGCATAACCAACATTAATAGATCGCTAAGGAAATCGACATTTGGCAAAGTACATTGCATACTAATTCCTTGTAAGTCTGTAACAAACAACTGCAGATGGAACGCAAGGAAAATCAAATAAATGCTCATTATCACCAGAAACCACACAGGATGTTTACTGATTCAATGATTAGCTTTCCAATATTTATTTAGTGAGTGAGATGCCATGTTCAGATATATGTAATTGTATTAGCTATGTTTTGCTGATATTAAAATAGAATATGAATTTGATGATGACGATAATAATAATAATAATAATAATAATAATAATAATAATAGGTTACAGGAAAAGGTATTCAGCAGAAAGTTAAATATAATATTTTGAAATATTGAAACTACCTGAACAAGCGCGTTTGCATTTTACCCAATAGCAGTGTAGGAGATCATTAGAATAGAAGCCATTGTAGAGCACCAACTCGAGGTCAGGCACTAATACACTTATTTCAATATCTGAGAGCAACACGAAGTGTTCATATACTTAAGATATCGTAATTAATTCAAGTATTTGTTTAAATCAAATTATAGTGACTGCTGGGCTTGCCCTCCCCATTCCCACACAGGATGACACATAGCAACTACAAATATTCAATACAGCTGTACCCGCATACGGCTATCGTTCCTTTGGGAATGCTTTATTTGAGTTGCTCCGGTCGTAGCGTACGTGCACGTATTTCTTGTTGATCAGCTTTCCCATCGTAGTAATAGGGGCGCACATATTATGATAATGCCCCATAGAAATGTTCCAAAGTACTACGGACAGCCATCATTGCGTACTCTGAATAGACCCCCGTTCCTCAACCGTATATCTCAAATCATAAATACTTTTTAATCAGCATATTTCTTCCTAGTCCCATTGATAATGCATGAATCAGATAGTATTAAGCCACATCGGGGCCCGTAAGAAGATCATTGATTTTATAGTTACTTATCAGTATTCTACGACGGCATGGTAAACTATTGCTAGTTTTAATTGGCAGCCGATCGATGGAAATGAGCATTATTAATAACAGAAATCTAAAATCTTAAAATAGCAACCACGGGATAGTGTTGACTGTGTTGACGAACGAATGCTAACAGAAATCAGCGGTAGATCCACACAGCATGGGTCTCGGGTATAATTGACATGTCGTGTACAACAACTTAAAGTGTTCAATTAAATGAGTTTCAACTTATACGGTGTCTGCACCCAAAACTAATCTTAGTAAAGTGATTACACTGACCAGTAGCCAGCATACGCCAGTCAACAATCAGAAGCTACTTACCTTAAGCTTATTACGTGCTCACCGAACTCCGCGTCGTTCCGCGTGAGTTACTACTACACACACTGGTTCAGCCTCCCGTCACCATAGCACAACCACACGCGGCTCCAGTGATGAGTGTTAGACCCGGCCCAAGCTACGTCGGCCGCCATTCTCGTTTGTAGCGTGGTTCCATGTGCTATATATAACGACACGCCATTGCTGACCGCTTGTCCGTTAGTGTAGGGGCCACAGAGGGATAATATCCACCTCGTGTTTATCAAACTCATTAGCCTTTGAACTGTAGAGGCCCTACTGGGGAAACAGATAACTAGTAGTGTTGCCGTGTGTAGAATGTTTACTAACGTCACCTTTCACAAATCAATACGACACTTGTTTAGTACAATAATTAACACAAAATCATTTCAGCAACACATGTAAACGAGTATACACTTCAGTTGTTTATTGATCGAAAAAAACTTAAATGGTAATACCTGTAACATCACAGGCTCACAACCATTTCGGATTGTAGCTTACATGTTATGCAGGTATAAAGCAAATACCTTGTAAGCCATGTGTAATTTGGAGTATAGCAAGATATAAGGTAAAACTGCAGCAGAAATAATTCTAGAGTAAATTGTAGCATAAGTGACATATGTCTAAAGCAGTTTATTACTTGTAACATGGCTATGGTAAATTGTGGCATATCTAACACACACTAAGATAAATTAAAGCCAAGCTAGGTTTAGCTTTACTTTAAATATATCTAGCTCTATCATTAGAGTACAGGTAATACAATAAGATACAAGAAACTTTATTTTACGTCGCATACAGGTAAACAAGGACCATTAGCTCTTGAGAGCTATTATTGCGACAAACATATGTAAAAATAACAATAACATATTATATTACAAGTAAAGGGAGATAATCACATATATTATTAAAATAAAACAGTAATAATCATCACAGAAAAAGAAAAAGATCCATATCCCAGGTTTCTAAGTGATTGGGAGTCCCCTACCTACAAAGGTCCCCGGGATATGACCCTTTTGGAACAATAAAAATAGTGTTAATATATGAAAAGCATTAAATGAGATCACAGATAAGTAGTATTCAGAATAAGTAAATAAAAGACGTAGTTAATAGTGAATGACTATTTATATTAAGTTAGTAGTTGCTATTCTACTTTAAAAAACAAAATATTGACAAATACTCACAGCAGTTATTTATTTTATTTAGTATCTTCTCAGATTTGGCAGTCTGATCTCTCTCTCTCTCTCTCTCTCCCTCTCTCTCTCAGTGCTCTTTGTCCATTTGTTTTGTCTATTCTATGTGTGAAAGTGTGTGAAAATTGAATGTGTCTTGGTGATTATATAAAATCATCATCAGATGATGAGGATGATGATGAGGAGGATGAGGTTGCTGATAATTTCAATAGTAGATATGTGTGAATGTGTGGATATGTGTTGATGTGATGTTCTGTATAATGTACATGTTCTGAAAATCTTGGAAAATAAAAAAAATAAAAATAAAAATAAAAATAAAAGTGAATGGCTACTTGTATATCACACAAGAATTACTTAGGACTTGGATTAAAACACTATGAAGTTGAATGCTAATATAGCAAAGAATAAAAATGGACATAATATACACTATTATAGTGTGAATTAAAAATGATACCGAAATCAATTAACAAAATTTATCAAGGTTTGTAAAAAAAAAAAAAATAGAATATATGGAATTAAAATACAAATAAGATGCTGCAAAAATATAGAATAGAATTAAAACATATTAGAAATGAAATAAGACAATAAAAGTATCACACAATCCAAAATGTCAGGTGGCAGAGGTAACCAGGGCACAGTATGAAGTATCACTCTTTGCAGATATTGCAAAGGCAGATGGGGCCAACCCAGGTATGGACCAGCCTCCTGAATTCTTTGAAGTTTTCAACTGTTCGGAAGTCATTAGGGAGACTGTTCCACACCCGGGCGGTCTCAAAAGCAAACGATTTATGTCCATACTTCACAGTGTTGACCCTGGGCACCTCTGCATTATTTTCTTTCCTGAAGTCATAATAAGACATCTTAATATTTACAAGATTATGAATATATTCAGGAGTATTTTGTTTATAATTTAAAAAAAACTCACAACCCATTTCCTCCAGACGCCTTGCATGAAGCCTGTCGCTGTTGGTAATATTGAGTAAGTGTCTGAAGGATGAGTTGTGATCATTATGTATAAACCTTAAAGCTCTTTCTTGTATCTTTTCTAGCTTTCTGACACTCTTCATGGAACAAGATTGCCAGACTAAAGGACAGTAGTTAAAATTTGAAACAATAAAAGAATTGTTTGGTTAAAAAAAACTCCCAATTCGCTTTAAAATGGACAATTGCCTTGAGGCTTTCCTCCAAATTTCAGAGATATAAGCTTTATAGTTTAAAAATGAATCAAAGTTCACACCTCAAAGTTTGAAAACACTGTCAGGAACAATATCTATTTCGCCAATACTAAAAGACTGTATAGCATCTACCGAACATTTCCCTATACAAATGGCCTGGAATTTACTCACAAGTCACAACCCATTTCCTCCAGACGCCTTGCATGAAGCCTGTCGCTGTTGGTAATATTGAGTAAGTGTCTGAAGGATGAGTTGTGATCATTATGTATAAACCTTAAAGCTCTTTCTTGTATCTTTTCTAGCTTTCTGACACTCTTCATGGAACAAGATTGCCAGACTAAAGGACAGTAGTTAAAATTTGAAACAATAAAAGAATTGTTTGGTTAAAAAAAACTCCCAATTCGCTTTAAAATGGACAATTGCCTTGAGGCTTTCCTCCAAATTTCAGAGATATAAGCTTTATAGTTTAAAAATGAATCAAAGTTCACACCTCAAAGTTTGAAAACACTGTCAGGAACAATATCTATTTCGCCAATACTAAAAGACTGTATAGCATCTACCGAACATTTCCCTATACAAATGGCCTGGAATTTATCAGGGTTTGCTTTCATCTGGTTTAATTTAAACCAGTCTATTACATTTGGACAATCATTTTCAATACTATGTTTTAAAACATCTGGGTCTTTATTTGATTCACTGACAGTGTTGTCGTCTGCATAATTATATAATTTACAGGATGTCACATATAAAAACATATCATCTACAAATGCATTAAAAAGCAGGGGTACTAAATCTAGGGATACTTGAAGCAAAGTTAATAAATAAACTATTTATTTTACAATAATTATAAAACAAGTTTTCTAACTGAAATTCGTTACTTTTGTTTGCCCGAGAGGAAGCTCTACAGAGGGTCTTATTTTGGAGGAAACTGCCCGGGGAAACCACCTGGACAGACAGGTGACCTCATCCTTTTCACGTCCGTTCGGATAATCGAACATCGGTCGTTTGATAAAAGGCTAGTGCGTTTTACACAGCACCATCCAATCACCCTTAGCAAAGTTATTTTGAGGGGAAATTGGTGCACAATAAGGTTTAGTGTAAATTGCATATGAGTGCCAGATTGACAAAGATAAATATTTAATGGTACGTACTGCACCAAATGCATACAAACATTGATTGCATTGTTGAAAATGCCAGACAGACAAGAAGAATTAAATAATGTCATTTCACTAACGTTATCGATTTACTCTATACCATTAAAACACGTCAGCTGTACACAGCCTATCTAATCCCACTATCCTAGGGACCTTTATTCTATTGACTGATAAACTACAAACTACTTAGCCAGGCTAACGTAGCTGCTACTTAGGGTTCTCTACCAAAGGTGTTTCAACGTACTCTGAGGCAACTTAGCATTGACTACATTTCTAACTAAAATAATTCTTTCTTCCAAAGCCATTGCCGGTTTCTTCGTTCCCGACTCATTGACTAACACTGCTGGGAGTTGGTTAACATCTGTGTTTACCCACTAGAACCTCTGGACGTTATATCATTGGACAGTCTTCTAAGTATGGCGTCAAGTAACAATACCTTGCCACATGTATTCCGAACAAAAACTTGTGTTTTTTCTAATTATAATATCTGAATTGAGGGAGAAAAAGGTCCCGAACTCGTCATGGTCTGTTATCATGAAAAAGACACTCAGTAAACCTTGTGTCTTTATATAATTGGAAAGTTAACTTACTTGAGTTAGATAAACATGGTAACCCACCAACACTCATTGGGGAACCTCTATTTGTATACCACACTGAAAGACATGGTGATTCTTACTTTCGATTGTTGAATATCTACAAAGTTTCTTTGATTTGACATCGCGGGAAACACTTAATATCCATCCGGGGCAGAACCTGACGTTACATCCGGTGTTGTGTGGGGATGATTTCTATGTCATAGTTCAGCTGGATTCCTGGAGTTGATTCTTAATTAAATGTTGGTATCCGAGTCTATTTTTGTGTGTTGCCGCGGCGGTATAAATAGAACAATGACAACAAATAGCAAACTGTCACATCATAAACCATTAGATCAGCAAACACAGTGCTACATTGTGTAAATCAATTTGACACTCTCACTGGAAACAAGTCACAAAATAAGACGAAGTATATGTGACTTGTGTCGCGCTCGGGCCTCGAACTAACAATACATAAAATATGGAATAGAAAATTAAGATTTACACAGCAAGGTCTTAATTTTATTTGTTACCTAGTTAAACAGGGTCCAAGGCTCTATGCATTCGCGTTCTATTGCGAGGATTGTCGGTATCCAGTTTCAATACCTTCTTGACGGGAACGCCCAACATATAGAACAAACTGTCAAAGGGGGAAACTTCGTGGGTAGAAATGTTCTCGGTATGACTCTAAACACATCGCGGTATGGAAATGTTCGCCATGGCAACGGTTAAGAAATCTAAATAATCTATAATAATATATTCGCATGTTGATATTTTCGCGCTTATTTGCTCAACGCGAAATTTTCACACCTCGAAATTTTCCACACCTCGAAATTTCCACTTTAACAGTATATGATCCTGTTTACGTTGCAGCGAACGTCATCACATTTTTTGATCAGAATAAAATGAGCATTTAAAAACAAACTAAAACCATTGTTCATATCAATAACACATCAAAGTATTACTTTAAACGCAAACAATATACAAAGCAATAACAGTTACAAATTCACAAATTGTTATCGTTTTGATTTTCATAATGCAAGTGTACATATATATTGCTAAATTTTCCTTACGTAAATGCATTGTTTATCCGGATCATTATCATTGAATAGTGGTAAAAGGCATCATACTACTACTTCAACACACCGACAACATCATAATGTCGATAGCAACACACAACAATGTAGGCGAAGGAAAAACTAAGACAGAACAACATCATAAACAATCGACGTGAAAACACTAAGACAGAACAACATCGTAAACTATCGACGTGAAAACACTAAAACAGAACAACATCATAAACTATCGACGTGAAAACACTAAGACAGAACAACATCATAAACTATCGACGTGAAAACACTAAGACAGAACAACATTATATAAATATCACATTCATGAGAGGGCGATATTGCATATTTTCACCCCAAGGAAGCATTGTTGACCGAGGCGAAGCCGAGGTCAACAATGCTTTCCGAGGGGTGAAAATATGCAATATCGCCCTCTCATGAATGTGATTTTTATTTTATTATACCGAGTGTCATGTTTAGGTGTTTCACCACTTCACCATTTTTAAAGGTCCTTGTGTTGATTTGACATAAACCAAGACTTCATCTCAACAGTTGTCGAATGAACCAACCATGAATGTGATTTGATAACACCCTGGCACTGGGACGAACCGTGCACGCATACATTTGGCGCATGTAACAATTTTTGGAATAACACCCTGGCACTGGGACGAACCGTGCACGCATACGTTTGGCGCATGTGATATTTTTTGGAATAACACCCTGTCTTCTTTATCTTTGTAAAACGAGCAAGTAACATTGAAAATGTTCACATCTTTCTCAACCAATCAGATTACGAGATTTTAACAGAAGGTATAATAACATAAACTATCGACGTGAAAACAAGAGTGGAACCAGAAACTCTGGAAAGCCATGAAATTATAATAGGACTTTTGACGTTATAGTTGTTTTGGCTACTGCCGTTTTCACTGTCTACGCTCAAAAGTAATCATGAGAATATTTCCGACAAAAATAGTTTTGCAAATTTTCCGAAAATGAATTATAAATGAATAATTGGTGCGAACACACTCTCTGTACCTATTCTGTCGAAATTGCCCTGAACCTGGTGAACCTACATCGTTTTTGTAACAAGTTTCTGCAACATTGCTATGTATCAGTATGTTATAGCTGTTGATTATCGAACTTAAACAACTAGTTAATTGCTACTAAAGGACACACAGTAAAACCTGGCTATGCTGACACTATTAGTCAAACAATATTGGCGATATACAAGGGTTAAACGATATATCGACACATAAAGAACTTAAAATGAAAAGAATGAAATAAAACGTGGACATTGAAATACACTTCAGAAGTTTTACTGAAAAAATATAAACTACATGCATCATATCGAAGTGTTACTGTAGATAAACTAGTGAAGTTAAATCGAGGTTTTACTGTAGATAATGAGGGACATCATATCGAGAATTTACTGTAGATAATGAGGGACATCATATCGAGAATTTAATGTAGATAATGAGGGACATCATATCGAGAATTTACCGTAGATAATGAGGGACATCATATCGAGAATTTACTGTAGATAATGAGGGACATCATATCGAAAATTTACTGTAGATAATGAGGGACATCATATCGAGAATTACTGTAGATAATGAGGGACATCATATCGAGAATTTACTGTAGATAATAAGGGACATCATATCGAGGTTTTACTGTAGATAATGAGGGACATCATATCGAGGTTTTGTTGTAGATAAACAAGGGAAGTTAAATCGAGGTTTTACTGTAGTTAATGAGGGACATCATATCGAGAATTTACTGTAGATAATGAGGGACATCATATCGAAAATTTACTGTAGATAATGAGGGACATCATATCGAGAATTACTGTAGATAATGAGGGACATCATATCGAGAATTTACTGTAGATAAACTCAGGACATTATGTCTAGGTTTTACTGGTGATAAACTAGGGCATTATATCGAGGTTTTACTGAAGATAAACTCAGGACATTATATCGAGGTTTTACTGTAGATAAACTCAGGACATTATATCGAGGTTTTACTGTAATTAAACTCAGGACATTATATCGAGGTTTTACTGGTGATAAATTCAGGACATTATATTGAGGTGAACGGTAGATAAACTCAGGACATTATATCGAGGTTTTACTTTAGATAAACTCAGGACAGTATGTTGAGGTTTTACTGTAGATAAACTCAGGACATTATATTGAGGTTTTACTGTAGATAAACTCAGGACATTATATTGAGGTTTTACTGTAGATAAACTCAGGACATTATATTGAGTTGAACGGTAGATAAACTCAGGACATTATATCGAGGTTTTACTGTTGATAAACTCAGAACATTATATTGAGGTTTTACTGTAGATAAACTCAGGACATTATATTGAGGATTTACTGTAGATAAACTCGGGACATTATATCGAGGTTTTACTGTAGATAAACTCAGGACATTATATCGAGGTGAACGGTAGATACAAGTTTGGCATGATATCGAGGATTTACCTGGGACGATATCTTTCAACACTTGTATACATATGAAAGTATTGTTGTTTTTGACTAAACTGATGTTGTTCATGATTCTTACACTATTTGTCTAGTAAAAAGACACCAGCTTATCTTCACAAGAAGACAAAATCGGTACGAAGAAAACAGAATTCAGGTGTCAGCAAAAATAAGGAAGGATGAACACCAATCACCACAGAAAAAGTGTGTTAACACAACGCTGTAGTGGTAGCCTCTCTAAGGTATTACATATTACCTAAGGATTGAACCAACGTAAATGGTATATTTACGTTTAAAATTTATAGTTATTAGTATTCTAAACAAAAGAATTCATTAGCATTATCGATATTGAAGTTTACATCTTCAGTGAAAACGATATTCCTAGAACAGCCTACGTCACCTCCATATTAGCTTGGTGTTTTGTTCTCCGGGGCGAAAGGAGAAGCGTCAAAATGATCGAGTTGTATTAATAGCCGTATGGTGGTATTCCTTCTAGTAGTGTTTATATCGGGACGTGCAACGGAAATGTAAATACGTATTAATGTTTGTCTGATTTCCATCTATAGGATTTTAGTTTCACAGCGATAATTCAATATTAAAGAATGGTGACCGACATTTCTACATTTGTCGGGTGGTATCTTGACGCGTGACATGATACAAACATTGGACATCTGAACAAATTCCGTGAACAACCGCGGTATCAGAACTCTCTAATATGTAGAGAGAGAGTTATATTAAAACAAAGTCTCCGCCAGGATCATCATTACCACCACTATACCTTATATCAGGGTTTTATGGGTTCATGCAAATTTTGCGAATTTGTTTAAAATCAAATCTCCGCATTCAAATTTTCGCGTTTTATCTCTATACCGATGCTTTCCAGTAATTTGTCTGACATTTTTAAAGAGGAAAGGTTTACCTTCTATTTCCCGCGATTTCATCATCTTGCGGATAAAGCAAATATCAATAGATCCTTGTGAAAATGTTATGGTACGTGTATATTTTTGTGACCTCGTCTAGTCATGTGTGCCACCTAATGCCTCGTCTAATGGTGACATATACATTTAACGTACGGAATATCCAGCCTAATGAACGGCCAATGATTATAAAGTAGGTGTTTTATTTTAAGTGCCAGTATAATTCGGGTTGTTTGTATTCAGGGAACAAAACAGTTTCTAGCTAGTTTAGCACGTAATACTGTGGAAGATGTAACGAACACCCATCTGCACTATGGCTTAGTATTTTGTCACAGGAAGTTCTGGGTATATTGCAGGTGCATTGGATTCAATGTCGGAATAAACCGATGTGGAATGCTCAAAATAAAATATTTAAAAACAAAACCACAGCGTTTAATGATGAAAAGAAATGCCAAACATGAACAAATATATGCTGAGTCGTCTGTACAGAGTAGATTACCTAAAACAAACAAACAGGTATTCGTTGCAATGTTTTGTAAACCATGAACGAATACATTTTTATCACAGACTTATTGTCATAATTCAGAAAAGATTATATATCCTTAATAAAAGTTATGTAAACGAATAAGGATTTGTTTATGGATTTCCCTCAGAACGATGTGGATAATTAAAGAAAATGAACGGGTTTTTTTCTACAGTTACATTAAGAAATTAAGAATTAATAAACATTCTTCAAAGAGTTACAGATTAACAAATATAGCATATATATTCTTTATAGATTTCTGTAGATCATCAAGAAGCGAGTATATATTCTTCATATATTTCTGTAGATCATCAAGGAGCGAATATATATTCTTAATAGATTTCTGTAGATCATCAAGGAGCATCAAGGAGCGAGTATATACTCTTCATAGATTTTTGTAGATCATCAAGGAGCGAATATATTTTCCCTGTCGATTTCTGTAGATCGCCAAGAAGCGAGTATATATTCTTCATAGATATCTGTAGATCATCAAGGAGCGAGTATATATTCTTCATAGATATCTGTAGATCATCAAGGATCGAATATATATTCTTATAGATTTCTGTAGATCATCAAGGAGCGAGTATATTTTCTTCATAGATTTCTGTAGATCATCAAGGAGCGAATATATATTCTTTATAGATTTCTGTAGATCATCAAAGAGCAAATATATACTCTTCATAGATTTCTGTAGATCATCAAGGAGCGAATATATATTCTTTATAGATTTCTGTTGATCATCAAAGAGCGAATATATATTCTTTATAGATTTCTGTAGATCATCAAGGAGCGAGTATATACTCTTCATAGATTTCTGTAGATCATCAAGGAGCGAATATATATTCTTTATAGATTTCTGTAGATCATCAAGGAGCGAATATATATTCTTTATAGATTTCTGTAGATCATCAAGGAGCGAATATATACTCTTCATAGATTTCTGTAGATCATCAAGGAGCGAATATATATTCTTTATAGATTTCTGTAGATCATCAAGGAGCAAATATATATTCTTCATAGATTTCTGTAGATCATCAATGAGCGAATATATATTCTCTATAGATTTTTGTAGATCATCAAAGAGCGAATATATACTCTTCATAGATTTCTGAAGATCATCTAGGGGCGAACATGTTTCCTACATAGAGATATGTAGATATTAAATGCGTTCTTCCCTTAGTTCTGTATATTATAGCGCTACTGACATTTGTTTGTACGAATTTTTACATTTATCCTTCATAGGGCTTAAATTAACTGCAGATTTATAGAAAACAAACGTTAAAGACTGTATATAGCAAAAGATAATGCCAGATTTTTTCATTTTTTTTTTTTTTTTATCAACCATTAATCTGCAATAGTCACCGGCAGACTCTTATAACAAAAAAAACGTCAAAAACTTCGTCAAACTAAGGCCTGTTTTACCATTAAAATCGATAACTTTGCTCAATCTGGACTTGGTGCCAGTTCATCTAATCACACACACTGGAGAACGTCCTTAAACGACGCCAGCTGATAAAGTACGTTAAACCATATACACCAAACCAGTTAATGACAAAGCATGACATTTTCGACGGTAAATGTAAAATCTGTTGTTCATTAATATTTGTTATTTTCAATCCCTCCAGGTAAATATGTATATTATCACAGCAGTTAATTGATTCTTACAAACGCAGAAATAATATAAAAAGAAAATTTCTAAACAACACGCTATTAGCGCTTTCATCTCATAAAGGAGATCTTTCATACTTTATATATATATATATAACCGATCAGACTTGATGTTCTGGAATGTCACGTGTAATACGGCTCTACATGTATCATATGTTCTCTGTAATGTCATGTGTATTACAGCTATACATGTATCATATGTTCTCTGTAATGACACGTATATTACGGCTACACATGTACCATATGTTCTCTGTAATGACACGTGTATTACGGCTACACATGTATCATATGTTCTCTGTAATGTCACGTGTATTACGGCTACACATGGATCATATGTTCTCTGTAAGGTCACGTGTATTACGGCTACACATGTACCATATGTTATCTGCAATGACACGTGTATTACGGCTACACATGAATCATATGTTCTCTGTAATGACACGTATATTACGGCTAAACATGTATCATATGTTCTCTGTTATGTCACGTGTATTACGGCGTGTCAATCAGTATCATATGTTCTCTGTAATGTCACGTGTATTACGGCTACACATGTACCATATGTTCTCTGTAATGACACGTGTACTACGGCTACACATGTATCATATGTTCTCTGTAATGACACGTGTATTACGGCTACACATGCATCATATGTTCTCTGTAATGTCACGTGTATTACGGCTACACATGTATCATATGTTCTTTGTAATGTCACGTGTATTACGGCTACACATGTATCATATGTTCTCTGTAATG
>NW_018479788.1:1429-17586 GCF_002113885.1 Mizuhopecten yessoensis | reverse complement strand
GTCACGTGTATTACGGCTACACATGTATCATATGTTCTCTGTCATGGCACGTGTATTACGGCTACACATGTATCATATGTTCTCTGTCATGGCACGTGTATTACGGCTAAACATGTATCATATGTTCTTGGTAATGTCACATGTATAACGGCTACACATGTATCATATGTTCTCTGTAATTTCACGTGTATTACAGCTAGACATGTATCATATGTTCTCTGTAAGGTCACGTGTATTACGGCTACACATGTATCATATGTTCTCTGTAATGTCACGTGAATTACGGCTACACATGTATCATATATTCTCTGTAATGTCACGTGTATTACGGCTACACATGTATAATATGTTCTCTGTAATGACACGTGTATTACGGCTACACATTAATCATATGTTCTCTGTAATGACACGTGAATTACGGCTACACATGTATCATATATTCTCTGTAATGTCACGTGTATTACGGCTTGACATGTATCATATGTTCTCTGTAATGATGCGTGTATTACGGCAACACATGTATCATATGTTCTCTGTAATGTCACGTGTATTACGGCTTCACATGTATCATATGTTCTCTGTAATGACACTAGTATTACGGCTACACATGTATCATATGTTCTCTGTCATGTCACAT
The DNA here is from genome assembly GCF_002113885.1 of Mizuhopecten yessoensis. NCBI lineage: Eukaryota > Metazoa > Mollusca > Bivalvia > Pectinida > Pectinidae > Mizuhopecten > Mizuhopecten yessoensis. The sequence continues at coordinate 16,949 of NW_018479788.1, read as the reverse complement.
GTATTACGGCTACACATGTATCATATATTCTCTGTCATGTCACCTGTATTACGGCTACACATGTATCATATCTTCTCTGTAATGACACGTGTATTACGGCTACACATGTATCGTATGTTGTCTTTTATGTCACGTGTATTACGGCTACGCATGTATCATATGTTCTCTGTAATGTCACCTGTATTACGTCTACACATGTATCATATATTCTCTGTAATGTCACGTGTATTACGGCGACACATGTATCATATGTTCTCTGTCATGGCACGTGTCTTACGGCTACACATGTATCATATATTCTCTGTAATGTCACGTGTATTACGGCTTCACATGTATCATATGTTCTCTGTCATGTCACATGTATTACGGCTTCACGTGTATTACGGCTACACATGTATCATATGTTCTCCGTAATGTCACCTGTATTAGGGCTACACGTGTATCATATGTTCTCTGTAATGATGCGTGTATTACGGCAACACATGTATCATATGTTCTCTGTAATGTCACGTGTATTACGGCTACACATGTATCATATCTTCTCAGTAATGACACGTGTATTACGGCTACACATGTATCATATGTTCTCTGTAATGTCACGTGTATTACGCCAACACATGTATCCTATGTTCTCTGTAATGTCACGTGGATTACGGCTACACATGAACCATATGTTCTTTGTAATGTCACGTGTGTTACGGCTACACATGTATCATATATTCTCTGTAATGTCACGTGTATAACGGCTACACATGTAGCATATGTTCTCTGTAATGTCACGTGTGTTACGGCTACACATGTATCATATGGTTCTCTGTTATATGTATCATATGGTCTCTGTCATGGCACGTGTATTACGGCTACACATGAATCATATCTTCTCAGTAATGACACGTGTATATGTTCTCTGTAATGACACGTGTACTACGGCTACACATGTATCATATGTGCTCTGTAATGTCACGTGTATTACGCCAACACATGTATCCTATGTTCTCTGTAATGTCACGTGCATTACGGCTACACATGTATCATAAGGCTCTACATGTATCATATGTTCTCTGTAATGTCACGTGTATTACGGCTACACATGAACCATATGTTCTCTGTAATGTCACGTGTGTTACGGCTACACATGTATCATATGTTCTCTGTAATGTCACGGGTATTACGCCAACACATGTATCATATGTTCTCTGTAATGTCACGGGTATTACGCCAACACATGTATCATATGTTCTCTGTAATGTCACGGGTATTACGCCAACACATGTATCATATGTTCTCTGTCATGTCACGTGTATTACGGCTACACATGTATCATATGTTCTCTGTAATGACACGTATATTACGGCTTCACATGTATCATATGTTCTCTGTAATGACACATTTCTGCTGCAGCGTTAACATAAAACAGCATTGATAGATCTGAACAATCCCTTGTCAATTAGTAATATACAGATAGTAATGTAATGATATCCAATGGTTTTCATTGGTTATTGAAGCAGACACTGCATATTTATAATCAATCAATATGTGTATTATACGCAATTTCGTATTCTTGACTTTCCTTGTTGATGTATTTTAAATTAATTACAATATCTTCGTGAAATCGCTTTATTTCCTGGAAAATCTTAAACAATTATATACTGATCTCAGTGTAGACATTTATATACTGATCTCAGTGTAGACATTTATATACTGATCTCAATGTAGACATATATATACTGATCTCAGTGTAGACATTGATATACTGATCTCAGTGTAAACATTTATATACTGATCTTAATATAAACATTTATATACTGATCTTAGTGTAGACATATATATACTGATCTCAGTGAAGACATTGATATACTGATCTCAGTGTAAACATTTATATACTGTTCTCAATGTAAACATTTATATACTGATCTCAGTGTAGACATTTATTTACTGATCTCAGTGTAGACATTTATTTACTGATTTCAGTGTTGACTTTGATATACTGATCTCAGTGTAGAAATTTATATGCTGATCTCTGTGTAGACATTTATATACTGATCTCAGTGAAGACATTGATATACTGATCTCAGTGTAAACATTAATATACTGATCTCAGTGGAGACATTGATATACTGATCTCAGTGTAGACATTTATATGCTGATCTCAGTGTAGACATTTATATACTGATCTCAGTGTAGACATTGATATACTGATCTCAGTGTAGACATTTTTATACTTATCTCAGTGTAAACATTGATATACTGATCTCAGTGTAGACATTGATATACTGATCTCAGTGTAGACATTGATATACTGATTTCAGTGTAGACATTGATATACTGATCTCAGTGTAAACATTAATATACTGATCTCAGTGTAAACATTGCTATACTGATCTCAGGGGAGACATTGATATACTGATCTCAGTGTAGACATGTATATACTGATCTCAGTGTAAACATGTATATACTGATCTCAGTGTAAACATGTATATACTGATCTCAGTGTAAACATGTATATACTGATCTCAGTGTAGACATTTTCACGTTAGCAATGGTTCTGAACTCTATATACTCTATATATCTATAAATATACTGATAAGTATTCGCATGTGAATAATTCCGCACAAAAAAACGCGAACATTCTACACCTCGAAAATGTTTTGATACTGACCAATGCTTCACCAGTCCAAGCCTCACGCTGTTACAGGGAATCGTTTACTTCCTGATGTATTACCAGATGAACTGATGCCAGTTCGCGTTGACAAAGTTCAGCAATTTATTGCCTCCAAGTACAAACTCGATTTTAGTATTATCACATCAAACATTTTACGTAAGCTCCAAGAATGCTACAACATGAAATTTTCCTTCGATATTAAAGAAAAGTTTATATTAGATCTCTGCATTATTGATGAATTATAGAGTGTATTATGTAGTGTTAGACAACCACATCAGCATGCCAATGCACATACCTAGATACACATCGACAGCTTATCAATAATGCATGGCCCTTTGCGTGAAAGCGCGGCAAGAGAATGTCACCGAGCCCCGGAACGCGCTCTCAACCTATATGGTTCGGTCTGTAGGCGGCACTACACAAACTCAAAATATTTAACATGGTCCTAATTAGATTTCATTTCATTGTTTCTGATTGGATTTTTTACTGCAAAAAAACTAAGTTTCTTAAATCCAGAAACTTGGTTAAATAGCACTTTGTTAAAGTCATTACCGTGATGAGCCTCCCGAAATCACCAATAATACCACATAAACTACCCCTAAATTGCCAACACTGGCAAACACCAATCGAAGGTATGGCGAATCACACAATTTAGTTGTGACGTCACTAGTTTTACATAGAAAACAGAATTAATCATCATGTTAGCGCACACTGACAAAAACGCAGGTCAAAGATCATACGAAAAACAACAAAGTTCGAAGACATCAAAGGGAAAGACGTTTTCGCCCAACACAAATAAAAAACGACGAACCCCAGTCTCCAAAACATACGTTGTAAATCATAAACGAATAAAAAAAAAACCACGTACATTTGTTCTCAATGACGAATCCAAGTCTCCCAACATACATTGTAACTCATAGACGAATCCAGGTCTCCCAACATACATGGTAACTCATAGACGAATCCAGGTCTCCCAACATACATGGTAACTCATAGACGAATCCAGGTCTCCCAACCTACATTGTAACTCATAGACGAATCCAGGTCTCCCAACACACATTGTAACTCATAGACGTATCCAGGTCTCCCAACATACATTGTAACTCATAGACGAATCCAGGAATCCTAACATACATTGTAACTCATAGACGAATCCAAGTCTCCCAACATACATTGTACATGTAACTAATAGACGAATCCAGGTCTCCCAACATACATTGTAACTCATAGACGTATCCAGGTCTCCCAACATACATTGTAACTCATAGACGAATCCAAGTCTCCCAACATACATTGTAACTCATAGACGAATCCAAGTCTCCCAACATACATTGTACATGTAACTCATAGACGAATCCAGGTCTCCTAACATTGTAACTCATAGACGAATCCAGGTCGCCTAACATACATTGTAACTCATAGACGAATCCAGGTCTCCTAACATACATTGTAACTCATAGACGAATCCAAGTCTCCCAATATACATTGTAACTCATAGACGAATCCAGGTCTCCCAACATACATTGTAACTCATAGACGAATCCAGGTCTCCCAACATTGTAACTCATAGACGAATCCAAGTCTCCTAACATACATTGTAACTCATAGACGAATCCAAGTCTCCCAATATACATTGTAACTCATAGACGAATCCAGGTCTCCCAACATACATTGTAACTCATAGACGAATCCAAGTCTCCTAACATACATTGTAACTCATAGACGAATCCAAGTCTCCCAATATACATTGTACAATGTAACTCATAGACGAATCCAAGTCTCCCAACATACATTGTAACTCATAGACGAATCCAGGTCTCCCAAAAAAGGTCAACGGCAAGTCAACTTGTCTTAACATAAATTAAAAGAGAGCCACACCTCACTAACATAAATCAAATGAGAGTCGCAGTATCTCGATTAAGGTCAAAGACAAATGGCAGTGCCCCGGCTTCCCAAAATATAACAGAGGAGTCAGTGCCTAAACCTACATATGTAAATGAAAAGTGAGTCACAATATCCCAACATAAATCAAAGGTAAGTCAGAATTTCCCAACATAAATCACAGTGATATGTGTCCCAACATTGATGATATTGAGACCTTTTCGTTCTCTATAAGTAATAAAGGCGCGTGTTATATTATATCATATTATTGTTATATGTGGGGACATTGTCTGGGTTAGGTTTTGTTCCGAATCCATATTGACATCTCGCGTGTTATTAGCCCTCAGAGTAATCTCTTGATTAGAACTGTTGTCCGTCCTTTGTTTTAGCCAGTTCGGTCGAACAATGCATAGTCAGATTGACGAAAAATTGAAGATATATTGTATACAGGGAAACTTCATCTCTTCATTAAAACTGTTGTCCTTCCTTAATTTTATTTGTAGCAAGTATAAAAAAAAGGTGAATGTACGGTTAGAAATATCCTTTATACAACATAAATTTAAAGCAATTGCGAAATCGTCTATTTTTGAGATATATGAAGCTTAGGACACTTTGAAAATCAGGTCGGGGAATTTCTCATTGTCTTTATTTTTGACCTTTTCGTCTTTAAACGAAAGGGAAAAATTGACATTTCGGATAAACTGCAAACTGAGACGATCCAAGTATATGTGGAGTATTTCCTTAGACACATCAAACAGGCCAAGTATTTTCTACTTACTAGACTAAATCGCTCAGTGCTGTTACTGTTTTCTATCACAAATCAAAACTTTTAAAAATAAGTCGTTGGAAGAATATTTGCATAAACCTTATGTTTTCCAGAATCTAATTATGTAAATCAGTAGTGCTTGTTAGCATACGCTGAGGTAGTACTGGTTGGTGTACGTAAAGGAAGTACTAGTTAGTGTACGTGGAGGTAGTACTGGTACGTTTACGTAGAGGTAGTACTGGTTAGTGTACGTGGAGGTAGTACTGGTTAGTGTACGTGGAGGTAGTACTGGTTAGTGTACGTTGAGGTAGTACTGGTTAGTGTACGTGGAGGTAGTACTGGTACGTGTACGTAGAGGTAGTACTGGTTAGTGTACGTGGAGGTAGTACTGGTAAGTGTACGTGAAGGTAGTACTGGTTAGTGTACGTAAAGGAAGTACTAGTTAGTGTACGTGGAGGTAGTACTGGTACGTTTACGTAGAGGTAGTACTGGTTAGTGTACGTGGAGGTAGTACTGGTTAGTGTACGTTGAGGTAGTACTGGTTAGTGTACGTGGAGGTAGTACTGGTACGTGTCCGTAGAGGTAGTACTGGTTAGTGTACGTGGAGGTAGTACTGGTAAGTGTACGTGGAGGTAGTACTGGTTAGTGTACGTTGAGGTAGTACTGGTTGGTGTACATGGAGGTAGTACTGTTTAGTGTATGTGAAGGTAGTACTGGTTAGTGTACGTGGAGGTAGTACTGGTTAGTGTACGTGGAGGTAGTACTGGATAGTGTACGAAGAGGTAGTACTGGTTAGTGTCCGTTGATGAAGTACTGGTTAGTGTACGTGGAGGGAGTACTGGATAGTGTACGAAGAGGTAGTACTGGTTAGTGTCCGTTGATGAAGTACTGGTTAGTGTACGTGGAGGTAGTACTGGGTAGTATACGTGGAGGTAGTACTGGTTAGTGTACGTGGAGGGAGTACTGGTTAGTGTACGTGGAGGTAGTACTGGTTAGTGAACGTGGAGGAAGTACTGGTTAGTGTACGTGGAGGTAGTACTGGATAGTGTACGAAGAGGTAGTACTGGTTAGTGTACGTTGATGAAGTACTGGTTAGTGTACGTGGAGGTAGTACTGGTTAGTGTACGTGGAGTTAGTACTGGTTAGTGTATGTGGAGGTAGTACTGGTTAGTGTACGTGGAGGAAGTACTGGTTAGTGTACGTTGATGAAGTACTGGTAAGTGTACGTGGAGATAGTAATGGTTAGTGTACGTGGAGGTAGTACTGGTTAGTGTATGTGGAGGTAGTACTGGTTAGTGTACGTGGAGGTAGTACTGTTTAGTGTACGTTGATGAAGTACTGATTAGTGTACGTGGAGGTTGTACTGGTTAGTGTACGTGGAGGTAGTACTGGTTAGTGTACGTGGGGGTATTACTGTTTAGGGAGATAGTAATGGTTAGTGTACGTGGAGGTAGTCCTGGTTAGTGTACGTGAGGTAGTACTGGTTAGTGTACGTGGAGGTAGAACTGGTTAGTGTATGTGAAGGTATTACTGGTTAGTGTACGTGGAGGTAGTACTGGTTAGTGTACGTGAGGTAGTACTGGTTAGTGTACGTGGAGGTAGTACTGGTAAGTATACGTGAATGAAGAACTGGTTAGTGTACGTGGAGGGAGTACTGGTTAGTGTACGTGGAGGTAGTACTGGTTAGTGTACGTGGAGGTAGTACTGGATAGTATACGTTGATGAAGTACTTGATAGTGTACATGGAGGTAGTACTGGTTAGTGTACGTAGAGGTAGTACTGGTTAGTGTACGTGGAGGCAGTACTGGTTAGTGTACGTGGAGGTAGTACTGGTTGGTGTACGTGGTGGTAGTACTGGTTAGTGTACGTGGAGGTAGGACTGGTTAGAGTACGTGGAGGTAGTACTGGTAAGTATACGTGGAGGTAGTACTGGTTAGTGTACGTTGATGAAGTACTAGTGTACGTGGAGGTAGTACTGGTTAGTGGGCGTGGAGGTAGTACTGGTTAGTGTACGTGGAGGTAGTACTGCTTGGTGTACGTGGGGGAAGAACTTGTTAGTATACGTGGAGGTAGTACTGCTTGGTGTACGTGGAGGTAGAACTTGTTAGTGTACGAGGAGATAGTACTGGTTAGTGAATGTGGAAGTAGTACTGGTTAGTGTACGTGGAGGTAGTACTGGTTAGTATACGTGGAGGTAGTACTGGTTAATGTACGTGGAGGTAGTACTGCTTGGTGTACGTGGAGGTAGAAATTGATAGTGTACGAGGGGATAGTACTGGTTAGTGTATGTGGAGGTAGTACTGGTTAGTGTACGTGGAGGAAGTACTGGTTAGTATACGTGGAGGTAGAACTTGTTAGTGTACGTGGAGGTAGTACTGGTTAGTGTACGCGGAGGTAGTACTGGTTAGTGTACGTGGAGGTATTACTGGTTAGTGTACGAAGAGGTAGCACTGGTTAGCGTACGTGGAGGTTGTACTGTTTAGTGTACGTGGAGGAAGTACTGGTCAGTGTACGTGGAGGTAGTACTGGTTAGTATACGTGGAGGTAGAAATTGATAGTGTACAGTACTGGTTAGTGTACGTGGAGGTAGTACTGGTTGGTGTACGTGGAGGTAGTACTGGTTAGTGAACGTGGAGGTATTACTGGTTAGTGTACGTGGAGGTTGTACTGTTTAGTATACGTGGAGGTAGAACTGGTTAGTTTACGTGGAGATTGTACTGTTTAGTGAACGTGTAGGAAGTACTGATTAGTGTACGTGGAGGTAGTTCTGGCTAGTGTACGTGGAGATAGTACTGGTTAGTGTACGTGGAGGTAGTACTGGTTAGTGTACGTTGATGAAGTACTGGTTAGTGTACGTGGAGATAGTACTGGTTAGTGTACGTGGAGATAGTACTGGTTAGTGTATATGGAGGTAGTACTGGTAAGTGTACGTGGAGTTGATGAAGTACTGGTTAGTTTGATGAAGTACTGATTAGTGTACGTGGAGGGAGTACTGGTTAGTGTACGTGGAGGTAGTACTGGTTAGTGGACGTGGAGGTAGAACTGGTTAGTATACGTGGAGGTAGTACTGGTTAGTGTACGTGGAGGTAGAACTGGTTAGTATACGTGGAGGTAGTACTAGTTAGTGTACGTGGAGGTAGTACTGGTTAGTGTACGTGGAGGAAGTACTGGTTAGTGTACGTGGAGGTAGTCCTGGTTAGTGTACGTGGAGGTAGTACTGGGTAGTGGACGTGGAGGTAGTACTGGTTAGTGTACGTGGAGGTAGTACTGGATTGTATACGTTGATGAAGTACTGGTTAGTGTACATGGAGGTAGTACTGGTTAGTGTACGTGGAGGTAGTACTGGTTAGTGTACGTGGAGGTAGTACTGGTTAGTGTACGTGGATGTATAACTGGTTAGTGAACGTGGAGGTATTACTGGTAAGTGTACGTGGAGGTTGTACTGTTTAGTATACGTGGAGGTAGAACTGGTTAGTTTACGTGGAGATTGTACTGTTTAGTGTACGTGTAGGAAGTACTGATTAGTGTACGTGGAGGTAGTTCTGGCTAGTGTACGTGGAGGTAGTACTGGTTAGTGTACGTGGAGGTAGTACCGGTTAGTGTATGCGGAGGTAGTACTGGTTAGTGTACGTGGAGGTATTACTGTTTAGTGTACGTTGATGAAGTACTGATTAGAGTAAGTGGAGGTAGTACTGGTTAGTATACGTGGAGGGAGTACTGGTTAGGGTACGTTGATGAAGTACTGTTTAGTGTACGTGGAGGAAGTATGGGTTAGTGTACGTGATTGAAGTACTGTTCTGGTTAGTGTACGTGGATGTAGTACTGGTTAGTGTACGTGGGGGTATTACTGTTTAGGGAGATAGTATTGGTTAGTGTACGGGGAGGGAGTACTGGTTAGTGTACGTTGATGAAGTTCTGGTTAGTGTACGTGGAGATAGTCCTGGTTAGTGTACGCGGAGGTAGTACTGGTTGGTGTACGTGATGGTAGTACTGTTTAGTGTACGTGAAGGTAGTACTGTTTAGTGTATGTGTTAGTGTACGTGGAGGTAGTTCTGGCTAGTGTACGTGGAGGTAGTCCTGGTTAGTGTACGTGGAGGTTGTATTTTTTAGTGTACGGGGAGGTAGTACTGGATAGTATACGTTGATGAAGTACTTGATAGTGTACCTGGAGGTAGTACTGGTTAGTGGACGTGGAGGTAGTACTGCTTGGAGTACGTGGGGGAAGAACTTGTTAGTATACGACGAGGCAGTACTGCTTGGTGTTCGTGGAGGTAGAACTTGTTAGAGGTAGTACTGGTTAGTGTATGCGGAGGTAGTACTGGTTAACTGGTTAGTGTACGTGGAGGGAGGACTGGTTAGTGTACGTGGATGCAGTACTAGTTAGTGTACGTGGAGGTAGTTCTGGCTAGTGTACTTGGAGGTAGTACTGGTTGGTGTACGTGATGGTAGTACTGTTTAGTGTACGTGGAGGTAGAACTGGTTAGTGTACGTGAAGGTAGTACTGGTTAGTGTACATGGAGGTAGCACTGCTTGGTGTACGTGGAGGCAGAAATTGATAGAGAACGAGGGGATAGTACTGGTTAGTGTACGCGGAGGTAGAACTGGTTGGTGTACGTGGAGGAAGTACTGGTCAGTGTACGTGGAGGTAGTACTCGTGAGTGTTCGCGGAAGTATTACTGGTTAGTGTACGGGGAGGGAGTACTGGTTAGTGTATGTGAAGGTAGTACTGGTTAGTGTACGAAGAGGTAGTACTGGTTAGCGTACGTGGAGGTTGTACTGGTTAGTGTACGTGTAGGAAGTACTGACTAGTGTACGTGGAGGTAGTACGCGTTAGTGTTCGCGGAAGTATTACTGGTTAGTGGACGTGAAGTTGTACTAGTTAGTGTACGTGGAGGTAGTACGCGTTAGTGTTCGCGGAAGTATTACTGGTTAGTGTACGTAAAGTTGTACTAGTTAGTGTACGTGGAGATAGTACTGGTTAGTGTACGCGGAGGTAGTACTGGTTGGTGTACGTGGAGGAAGTACTGGTTAGTGTACGTGGATGCAGTACTAGTTAGTGTACGTGGAGGTAGTACTGGTTAGTGTACGCGGAGGTAGTACTGGTTGGTGTACGTGGAGGTAGTACTGTTTAGTGTATGTGAAGGTAGTACTGGTTAGTGTACATGGAGGTAGTACTGGTTAGTGTACATGGAGGTAGTACTGCTTGGTGTACGTGGAGGTAGAACTTGTTAGTGTACGTGAAGGTAGTACTGGTTAGTGTATGTGAAGGTTGTACTGGTCGGTGTACGTGGATGAAGTTCTGGCTAGTGTACGTGGAGGTAGTACTGGTTATTGTACGTGGAGGTAGTACTGGTTAGTGTACGTTGATGAAGTACTGGTTAGGGTACGTGGAGGAAGTACTGGTTAGTGTGTACTAGTTAGTGTACGTGGAGATAGTACTGGTTAGTGTAGGTGGAGGTAGTACTGGTTAGTGGAGGTAGTACTGGTTAGTATACGTTGAGGTAGTACTAGTTAGTGTACATGGAGGTAGTACTGGTTAAAGTACGTGGATGTAGTACTGGTTAGTGTATGGAGGTAGTACTGGTTAGTGCCCGTGGAGGTAGAACTGTTTAGTGTACGTGGAGGAAGTATTGGTTAGTGTACGTGATTGAAGTACTGGTTAGTATACGTTGAGGTAGTACTAGTTAGTGTACATGGAGGTAGTACTGGTTAGTTTACGTAGAGGTAGTTCTGGGTAGCGTACGTTGATGAAGTACTGGTAAGTGGACGTGGAGGTAGTACTGGTTAGGGTACGTTGATGAAGTACTGGTTAGTGTACGTTGAAGTACTGGTTAGTGTACGTGGATGAAGTACTAGTTAGTCTACGTGGAGGGAGTATTGGTTAGTGTTCGTGGAGGCAGTACTGGTTAGTGTACGCGGAGGGAGTACTGGTTGGTGTACGTGGAGGTAGTACTGTTTAGTGTATGTAGTACTGGTAAGTATACGTGAATGAAGAACTGGGTAGTGTACGGGGAGGTAGTACTGGTTAGTGTTCGTGGAGGTAGTACTGGCTAGTTTACGTAGAGGTAGTACTAGTTAGTGTACATGGAGGTAGTACTGTTTAGTGTATGTGAAGGTAATACTGGTTAGTGTACATGGAGGTAGTACTGTTTAGTGTATGTGAAGGTAATACTGGTTAGTGTACATGGAGGTAGCACTGCTTGGTGTACGTGGAGGTAGAGCTTGTTAGTGTACGAGGAGATAGTACTGGTTAGTGTACGTGGGGGTAGTACTGGTTAGTGTACGCGGAGGGAGTACTGGTTGGTGTACGTGGAGGAAGTACTGGTTGGTGTACGTGGAGGTAGTACTGTTTAGTGTACGTGTAGGTAGAACTTGTTAGTGTACGTGAAGGTAGTACAGGTTAGTGTATGTGAAGGTTGTACTGGTAGGTGTACGTGGATGAAGTTCTGGTTAGTGTACGTGGAGGTTAGTGTACGTGGAGGTAGCACTTGTTAGTGTATGTGGAGGTTGTACTGCTTGGTGTACGTGGAGGTAGGACTTGTTAGTGTACGTGAAGGTAGTACAGGTTAGTGTATGTGAAGGTTGTACTGGTAGGTGTACGTGGATGAAGGTCGGGTTAGTGTACGTGGAGGTAGAACTGGTTAGTGTACGTGGAGGTTAGTGTACGTGGAGGTAGCACTTGTTAGTGTATGTGGAGGTTGTACTGCTTGGTGTACGTGGAGGTAGGACTTGTTAGTGTACGTGAAGGTAGTACAGGTTAGTGTATGTGAAGGTTGTACTGGTCGGGGTACGTGGATGAAGTTCTGGCTAGTGTACTGGTTAGCGAACGTGGATGTATAACTGGTTAGTGAACGTGGAGGAAGTACTGGTTAGTGTACGTGGATGAAGTACTAGTTAGTCTACGTGGAGGTAGTATTGGTTAGTGTTCGTGGAGGTAGTACTGGTTAGTTTACGTAGAGGTAGTACTGGTTAGTGTACGTTGATGAAGTACTGGTTAGTGTACGTGGAGGAAGTATTGGTTAGTGTACGTGATTGAAGTACTGGTTAGTATACGTTGAGGTAGTACTAGTTAGTGTACATGGTGGTAGTACTGGTTAAAGTACGTGGATGTAGTACTGGTTAGTGTACGTTGAGGTAGTACTGGTTAGTGTTCGTGGAGGTAGTACTGGTTAGTTTACGTAGAGGTAGTACTAGTTAGTGTACATGGAGGTAGTACTGGTTAAAGTACGTGGATGTAGTACTGGTTAGTGTACGTTGAGGTAGTACTGGTTAGTGTACGTGGAGGTAGTACTGGTTAGTTTACGTAGTGGTAGTACTGGTTAGTGTACGTGGAGGTAGTACTGATTAATGTACGTGGAGGTAATACTGATTAGTGTACGTGGAGGAAGTACTGGTTAGTGTACGTAAAGGAAGTACTGGTTAGTGTACGTGGAGGTAGTACTGGTTAGTGTACGTGTATGAAGTACTGATTAGTGTACGTGGAGGAAGAACTGGTTAGTGTACGTGGAGGTAGTACTGGTTAGTGTACGTGTATGAAGTACTGATTAGTGTACGTGGAGGAAGTACTGGTTAGTGTACGTGGATGAAGTACTGGTTAGTGTACGTAAAGGAAGTACTGGTTAGTGTGCGTGGAGGTAGTACTGGTTAGTGAACGTAAAGGTAGTACTGGTGAGTGTACGTTGATGAAGTACTGGTTAGTGTACGAGGAGGAAGTACTGGTTAGTGTACGTAGAGGTAGTACTGGTTAGTGTACTTGGAGGTAGTACTGGTTAGTGTACGTTGATGAAGTACTGGTTAGTGTACGTTGAGGAAGTACTGGTTAGTGTACGTAGAGGTAGTACTGGTTAGTGTACGTGGATGTAGTATTGGTTAGTGTACGTGGAGGTAGTACTGGTTAGTGTATGTGGAGGTTGTACTAGTTAGTGTACTTGGAGGAAGTACTGGTTAGTGTCTTTGGATGTAGTACTAGTTAGTGTACGTGGAGGTAGTACTGGTTAGTGTACGTGGATGAATTCAGTACTGGGAGAACTTAACTTAAAGACCGAAGATAAAAATCACCAGGACGAAAATTGGGAGAATGTTTGTTAACAACTCGACATCCCATAATAGTACTGCCGAAATCGACGCATAAAATATGAAGAGGAAAGGGAAACTCCCTTTCAGTTTGAAAAATTGAATAAACTTTCGTTTTATGTGAGGAAACCCTACTTTGTCCTATGATCAATCACATGGTATACAGATGTAGCCTGTAATCTTCACAATCTATGTAAATAGTTAAATACAGCCTGTTGTGGTTGACAGTTGATGATAACAATTGATCATGTTGTGAATTATTGAAGCTGCGATGAATGTAACGTATAAATGCGGAATACCGAAACTGCATATCTAAATCTAGTAAACAAATAGCTAGATCCGCGTGATCAATCAAAACAATATTAAGTATATATAATATACTATTCTTAGAATAACATTACTTAAACCTGTTTGATTTCTGTTTTGCTTCCTTGTGATTATACACTAAAGGAATGTCACTTTATCTAAAATAGCTGTATCTCAAAAAAAAAAAGATTACTTAAACAGATGAAAAGTATTTCGTCTTCGTTTAAATATATTATAGAAATATAATTTGAAGGAGATGAAATGTCGGAATCGATGTTTTAAAGGAAAAGTGTCGGAATCTATAAATATGTTTTTTTGTATACATTGAATCCAGTCCAATCAGACATCTTTTGGAATTCAATAAATTGCTTGGATTAGACAGAGTGAGAGATTACATAGGTGTCATTAGGTAGTTTTGATAACATATAGGACTGCAATTGTAGGTCGGATAGAAGATGATGTCAGATTTACCAGAAAACGAACGGACACATGCTTCGCAAAAACAGCTTTTCTTCTCTACTCTGTAACAGTTTAATGCTAATACATAATTAAACTTGATCTCTTGAAATGAGATGAAAACAACTACCTATTTGGCTCTCCATAATCAGATTTTTCTCTCGGGTTTAAAAAATTTACTGTTTAACATGTTTAACATGTGTTTAGACACTCTGTGTTTCGAGTTAAGAGTGATGTGACTCTTGCTATCGAGTGTCAAAGGAAAGCCCCATGTGATGCATATGTTACAAAGCGTATGTATTCTCAATATCTCCCATAGTTACGTTTGGAGGAACTCTGCTAGAGATTGATGGTCACAGTATGTACCACTAACTCGACAAACAAGCTCTGGTTAGGGGGATTAACACACATAGTGATCATCATGTGTCAATATCGGTCACATTTCATCATTACCTCGCCCCACTCCCCTCAAATGCTCTAATTATTCATGCATGACCTCACTAATAATTCGTTACTAAAATAGGTCTATGGAACATATAGTGGCCTGATCTAGAATGATCTATGTCAAGGATTTGTGACTCAATATTTGAGATTGCTATCATGCCTATAGATGTTTTTACAATTACACAACGCTGGCCAAATAATCCCAGAATACGCATCTATGCAAATACAGTTATAACGAAATGACATTTGAACAACTTGAAGGAATCGTATGTACAAACACATATATATTCTATTAAATCAAACGATCAGAAGATTGGTTTTCAGAATGCTTCTGTGATTAAAGAAAATTAGTTTAAATAGGGTGGAGATAATATAAGGAAACCGAAAAAAGGAGTAGAAATAACCAGGGCCAAATCACTGTTCCGCTACGAACGCTGTTGTTGCTCATTTTAGTTTTAATTTGACCTCGAAATACAAAAACAAACTAATAAATATCAACTTTTCAATGACTTTTTAATGAAAATATGACAATATTTTGTATATTTATTGACCCAGAATGAATTTTAACTATCTTAAATGTCTTTACGGATATTAATGTATTACAATTAGTAGCATCGTCTTTTAATGTTTAAAGTAAAATTGATTTAGTGAGTGAGCATGCCTAACTGTTACGTATACTGTAGACTGATCTGTAGACTGTAGACGAAGCTACCATTGCTGTACGGTAAGCGTCATATCTAGACAGTAGACTGATCTGTAGACTGTAGACGAAGCTACCATTGCTGTACGGTTAGCGTCACATATAGAGAGTAGACTGGTCTGAAGACTGTAGACGAAGCTACCATTGCTGTACGGTTAGCGTCATATCTAGACAGTAGACTGATCTGTAGACTGTAGACGAAGCTACCATTGCTGTACGGTTAGCGTCACAT
>NW_018479788.1:0-296 GCF_002113885.1 Mizuhopecten yessoensis | reverse complement strand
CGAAGCTACCATTGCTGTACGGTTAGCGTCACATCTAGACAGTAGACTGGTCTGTAGACTGTAGACGAAGCTACCATTGTTCTACGGTTAGCGTCACATCTAGACAGTTGACTCGTCTGTAGACTGTGACGAAGCTTCCATTGATGTACGGTTAGCGTCACATCTAGACAGTAGATTGGTCTGTAGACTGTAGACGAAGCTACCATTGCTGTACGATTAGCGTAACATCTCGATAGTAGACTGGTCTGTAAACTGTAGACGAAGCTACCATTGCTGTACTGGTTAGCGTCTCATCT
>NW_018479787.1:29175-44751 GCF_002113885.1 Mizuhopecten yessoensis | reverse complement strand
CCTATGTTGGTTATGCATAAAATTTACTGTGTAATTTATTTAAAATTTCATCATATAATAAAATATAAATTAACATTATATATTCATAGAATGTTTCATTGCAATAGCTAGTCTGATGTAATACTTGAAGAAAATAATCGTTTGCACTTAACTTTTTCCACACGTTATGAACATAGACAGTATATTAAAATCAGATTATTGTATAGACTTAAAAACAGACAGTTTACGGCCAATAACACATTAAGACAGTGTGACATTAACACATCTGTTTAAACCGCCCCATGATTGACCAACTTAGTACAGTTTACTGCTGATTATTTCTCGTACTTTAAACTCGTTTTTACCGGAGTTTTAGTCGATTGGAATACTCCGGTCCTGGCTAGATATGAGGCCGAAGCTAAGGGCCGATACGGGATATCCACTACCAGTAAATAGGCCGATACCAAAAGGTTGAGGTAAGGATCAACTTATAAGTAGGAAATGTCCTCTATATAAAGGCGTTCTTTTGAAAGGTACTTCACCATGATGCCCTGCTGGGCACTTTTTGCATTTGACTCCGGACTTCATCTCGAGATTACCGTGCGATTCAGTCAATGCACCAATGTCGTATTGACTCATGTAATTATTTAAATGGTTTTCATGTCATACAACGTTTTCTTAAACGGGTCTCGAAAGTTTCATCAATATCAAACGAGTTTGAATTCAAGTGAGATTTTGTTTTATTTTATGTAATTTACAAGCGGTCCTGAGCAAAACATATAAAAAGACGGATCCACGTCATCGTTTAGATGCGGTATCGATAGACGGTCTAACGTTACGCTACCGAAATGTGAAAAAAGGAGAGGAGGTGAAAGCGGACGACCGCCTACAGTAGTTGACGGAGGAAAGAACAAGAGAGAGGAGATGATACCGGACGACCGCCTACAGTAGTTGACGGAGGAAAGAACAAGAGAGAGGAGATGATACCGGACGACCGCCTACAGTAGTTGACGGAGGAAAGAACAAGAGAGAGGAGATGATAGCGGACGACCGCCTACAGTAGTTGACGGAGGAAAGAACAAGAGAGAGGAGATGATAGCGGACGACCGCCTACAGTAGTTGACGGAGGAAAGAACAAGAGAGAGGAGATGATAGCGGACGACCGCCTACAGTAGTTGACGGAGGAAAGAACAAGAGAGAGGAGATGATAGCGGACGACCGCCTACAGTAGTTGACGGAGGAAAGAACAAGAGAGAGGAGATGATAGCGGACGACCGCCTACAGTAGTTGACGGAGGAAAGAACAAGAGAGAGGAGATGATAGCGGACGACCGCCTACAGTAGTTGACGGAGGAAAGAACAAGAGAGAGGAGATGATAGCGGACGACCGCCTACAGTAGTTGACGGAGGAAAGAACAAGAGAGAGGAGATGATAGCGGACGACCGCCTACAGTAGTTGACGGAGGAAAGAACAAGAGAGAGGAGATGATAGCGGACGACCGCCTACAGTAGTTGACGGAGGAAAGAACAAGAGAGAGGAGATGATAGCGGACGACCGCCTACAGTAGTTGACGGAGGAAAGAACAAGAGAGAGGAGATGATAGCGGACGACCGCCTACAGTAGTTGACGGAGGAAAGAACAAGAGAGAGGAGATGATAGCGGACGACCGCCTACAGTAGTTGACGGAGGAAAGAACAAGAGAGAGGAGATGATAGCGGACGACCGCCTACAGTAGTTGACGGAGGAAAGAACAAGAGAGAGGAGGTGATAGCGGACGACCGCCTACAGTAGTTGACGGAGGAAAGAACAAGAGAGAGGAGATGATAGCGGACGACCGCCTACAGTAGTTGACGGAGGAAAGAACAAGAGAGAGGAGGTGATAGCGGACGACCGCCTACAGTAGTTGACGGAGGAAAGAACAAGAGAGAGGAGATGATAGCGGACGACCGCCTACAGTAGTTGACGGAGGAAAGAACAAGAGAGAGGAGGTGATAGCGGACGACCGCCTACAGTAGTTGACGGAGGAAAGAACAAGAGAGAGGAGATGATAGCGGACGACCGCCTACAGTAGTTGACGGAGGAAAGAACAAGAGAGAGGAGGTGATAGCGGACGACCGCCTACAGTAGTTGACGGAGGAAAGAACAAGAGAGAGGAGATGATAGCGGACGACCGCCTACAGTAGTTGACGGAGGAAAGAACAAGAGAGAGGAGGTGATAGCGGACGACCGCCTACAGTAGTTGACGGAGGAAAGAACAAGAGAGAGGAGATGATAGCGGACGACCGCCTACAGTAGTTGACGGAGGAAAGAACAAGAGAGAGGAGGTGATAGCGGACGACCGCCTACAGTAGTTGACGGAGGAAAGAACAAGAGAGAGGAGATGATAGTGGACGACCGCCTACAGTAGTTGACGGAGGAAAGAACAAGAGAGAGGAGATGATAGCGGACGACCGCCTACAGTAGATGACGGAGGAAAGAACAAGAGAGATGAGGTGATAGCGGACGACCGCCTACAGTAGTTGACGGAGGAAAGAACAAGACAGATGAGGAATTGTCACGATTATAGTCAACGGAAAGAAATCGAGGGGAATGTTTTAGACTTTCTGCGGACAAAGAAGAAAAGCAAAATTAATTAACACAACATTAAGTTTAACACGATTTGTGCTGTAGGACAACTCAATGGCGCAGTGTATCTGGAAGTGATATGTTTTAATCATGTGGTCCTTAATCCTTGTTTATATTTGTATGCCTCAATGTACTAGGTGTATAAGCAGATGCTTATTTTCTGAGAGTAAAATTAGAGCGGATGCGAAGGTTGCAGACAAAAATGTGCCTAATCCCTTGTCTACTTTTGGTAATAAATATGTATAAACTACACTAAAGAACAAGAGACAAGTGAGCGTTTGTTTACGGATGTGTTTTCTATACATACATTCTACATCTGTCTGGATTATATTTTCAGTTATCACAGGGGTCATTAATAAAGTCATTATCGGTCCTGATGTATTAGCCCCGGACCATCGACTAGGCTGATACAGAAATAACAAATCGATATTACTAAAGTACGACAAAAGCATGATATACAGTATCGCTATCTATCCAGCAAATGNCCTCTTGGAGATGGAGTCGCGACTGGAAGGGCTAGTAACAAAAAGAGAAAGCTTTATATTGCAATTGTCATGTTTTTACACACACAACACGCCATCCTCGATACTCTAAGGGTTACGCCTACTTTCGCTCTCTGCACCCCTTGAATATGTCATTGCAAAATTTAAGTCACGTGTCCAGCTATTTGATTTGTTTCAGGTGGGAAAAAACCCCTGACCGATCGCTAGGCTGATACATGTCCTTTGAAGATTACAGAAAAACCACACACGACTTCAGTCATTCAATTTTACCGTTATGCTCACGCGAGACAGTAGCGTAACATACACTAATATTTCAAGATTTTATATCATCATATATTTTTATTAATTTCTATTTTATGATTAATATGGACCGTCCGTATCAATCACAAAAAGGATAGAATGAAAACAAATCTTGAAAATTTTAGCCAGATAAAAACGTGCTATTATGTCTACAACCATTGAAGAAGTAAAAACAATTATATTATGCATATAAAACGGGTTTTAATTGTTAATAATCATGCTAAAAGGATTTCCCAGAATACGAGAGATAGCTTCTAGGGCCTAGTAAAATTTATTTTGCAACTCCCCCTCCCATACTCTTCCCCTTCTCCGGCGCTACGCGCCTGGGACGCTCGACCCTCAGTAAGCATAAACTCCGAAAAATGATTTGCTACGTCACTGCGAGATACTTGTGATGAACATCAAAGGATCAAACTAGTCTCTTCCACAAGGTGGCGGAAACCGAGCCTTCGATTTTGACATGACATATTGCAGGGGTGCAGAGAACGAAAGTGAGCGTAACCCCTGGAGCATGGAGAATGACCCCTAAAACAAAAAGAATTAAAACTAACCTGGCTGTGACCTTGAACCGTCGCTATCACTGAATGAACTGAGGTGATCTTCCTCGTTTGGCTTCGTCACAACCATGGACGTCAATGGCGTTACAAACTGGTACTGAAACAGGCGAAAACATGTCGAAAGTATATTACATACTGAACTGGACAAAAAGCGAAGCAATTAGAGGACAATACAGGTTTGTTCTGAAAACAGATAAATTTCGATCGTCCAATACGTTATTCTATGAAAACAGATAAATTTCGATCGTCCAATACGTTATTCTATCATGACCAAGCTCTTAACACAAAGTAACTTTACACGCCGAATATGCACTAAACCAATAATGAAAACGAAGACCATAGAAAAAAGTTAACGGAAAAAGGACCATTGTAACTTGAAATGTCAAATGTGTCTCTACTGTTACAAATCAATACAGCTGTTTATGAGTAATGCGTAGACCTTGCAATCCCCGATACTCCAGGGGTTACCCTCACTTTCACTTCCTGTAGGCCTAGAATTTGTCAAAGCAAAAACTGGTTAAAGGGTAAAAAAACCTGACTAATTGATAGGCTGTCCTGGAGCGACACCCGCAATCAAAGCTAGTCAATTTTACCGTATCACTGACGAATCAAACTAGTCATAGTGTCTCATCCATAAGATGGTGCACAGTTAGTCTACGGTTTTGTCATGACATATTCCAGGAGTGCAGAGAGCGAAAGAGAGTGCAACCCCCTGGAGTATCGAGGGCGAGTCCTTTCATTGTAACTCCAATACAAAAATGAGTTCATAACAAATCCTTCGCGCTTAGTCAAAGTTATTACATCTTAATTACAACGCAGGGAATTGGAATATGGTAAGTTTAAATCATGGACAGCACCATCTTACATGGTACTGAAACCACATTTGAACATTTGAATTTCATTGTTATATTAGCTTTCGGTGTAAGCCGAGGATTTGCTGTATTTGGCATCGAAAGTCGACTTTTGTGACACAGATTCCTGCAGACGAAATCAGTGCAATAGTAACATGACAGATATTGGTGCGATTCTTTGCATTGTGTTGTATTAACTACGTTGTATTTAAACCAGTTCAATTTGCTGCGCGCTATAAAAATTGCCCTGTGTACTACATTTAGAAAATGGAGTTAATTTTTGCTGTAGTGCATTGCACTGCAATGTAGTAAAATATGAGAAAATTGTACGGTTAATCGCAAGGTTTTAATTGTCACAACGTGGTTTGGATTTTATGGCTTCGTTTCAAATTACTTCTTCATTTTGATATATTTTTTGTGCACTAAACTACAATTCCTTGACTTAACGAAATTCAGTAATATATGAACAGGTCAACTAGTGAATAATGAAATAAATTATGAAAATATTTCTTTTGATACTAATTAAAATATACATTTTCACTTTTAAAATTGTCAGAATGAAAACATTGTACAGAAATCTTGCAGTAAAGTATTTGAGAAATTAGTGTTCTTTGGCCTCAGTGTTAAAGTTGTCCCAGATTTAACACAATTTTTCAATGTTCTTCAAAGTGGGAAATGTTTTATAGTTGTTACAAGCCTCTTGTGTGATCTAAAAGTTATTTCAAAAAGACACCAACAGGAAGAAAAGTATGTGTCTATAATATCCAAACGATAAAGGAATGTAATAAGTCGTTAAATGTGTAAATTAGATGTATATCACAAATCCAAAACAGCGTTAAGAATATCGAGTAACGCCCCACCTTTAGCGACAGATCGAGGATCCGTTGCCGGAGCTGCTCTATCTCGGACTTGTCATCCGTCGCATCTTTCTTGCTGAGCAGCTGTTTAATTGTAAGGTATGCCCACATTTTCTCCGTGATCGACCTGGCTACGGTGGGGTCAAGGTCAGATATTTTTGCAATGTCCTCGCTACCCGGGCCTGAGTCGCCGTGCTCGAGCGTGACGTCATCTTCAATTATGATGTCAGTGGAAGGGGGTAGATTTAATTCAATAGAATTTACGGTCGTCAGAAAGTCTACAGCACCATTCGTCCCGAGACCTGTTATTTCAATATCTATGGAAGTTGCGTTTCTGTTTTCAAGTTGTCCTGCAACAACTAGCTCTGATCCCGCATAATAGGTGTTGAAATCTGACGTGGTTATATTCCCATTTCGAGCAGCGTCGCCTAAGTATTGAAAAGAAACGTTTTTCAACAAGGAAATAGACACTTCGTCATAGAAGCCACTGATCTGTAATGACGCGTCGGCATCTTCGTAGATTCTTCGTGCTACTGCGAAGTTCTCTAGACTAGTAGACTTACACAGGTTAAAGTTGGCATCTTTACCAAACGCCAAACAAAATATTGGTACCGAAATAGTGTTGCGACTTTTTAAATTGTTTAGAATAGACCCTTCACCCGTAACACCTGAAGTGGCGTCACCGTCTGTTAGAAACACGAGGATTTGTGTCCGGGAACTGTTATCACGGGCTTTCCGCAGGACGTTGAGAGCCCGGGCTAAACCGTAATCGATGTCAGTACCTGAAATAAAGCAAAAACAGTGAGGGAAATGTTCCTATCGCCTTATACCGTGTAGTACTATTTGTACTAGGAAACATGACCTGTCATTCTCATGTTTCATTCATTACCCTCCCCCCTGTTCCCCACTGTTATCTTCACAACTCTTAAGAGCTTTTAACATTCCGCACAGCTTTTTCAGTGCAAAAACAACAAGCCTACCTGTTTCTATGTAAGTAGCAAGCTCTACTGTTTCAATACAAGTATTTACCTAACCAGTTCAATGCAAATAACAAGCTCAACTGTTTCAATATAAGTAACGAGCTCAACTGTTTCAATACAAGAAACAAACACCCATTTTTAATTATAGTAATAAGCTCACATATTTCAGTGCAAGTAACAAGCTCACATGTTTCACTGCTAGTAACAAGCTTTACTGTGTCAATGCTAGTAGCAACCTCACCTGTGCCACTGCTAGTAACAAGTAAACTTTTTTTCAATGCAAGTAACAAACTCACATGTTCCAATGCTAGTAACAAGCTTTACTGTGTCAATGCTAGTAACAACCTCACATGTTTCACTGCTAGTAACAAGCTTTACTGTGTCAATGATAGTAGAACCTTACCTGTCTCACTGCTAGTAACAAGCTTTACTGTGTCAATGCTAGTAACACGAGTGCCTTTTTCAATGTAAGTGACAAATAGATATTTTTCAATACAAGTAACAAGCACATTCATTATATTCATTAGTTTCCAGCTTCAATCATTATTTATAATTACCTCCATCTGCCCTTGCGTTTTTTATGTATTTTTTTGCCTCCATTATATTTTCTGCTGTGACGTTCTGCAGGATGTATCGGAAAGCTTTCACTGTATTTGAGAACAGTTGAATGTTGAACCTGTCGTTTTCCCCCAGATCATCTAGGATACGACCCATAGCGTCCTGCATCTGTTTCAACTTCCGGCCTTGCATCGATCCGCTCACGTCCAGTAAGAACACTACGTCTTTTGGCATAGGTTCGATTCCGGTTGGAGCAAAAAAATGTACAAAATAGCCATCTACAACCTTAAACGAAAGCACAGAACGTCAAATCACTTACATATATATAATGATTTTATTTATTTTACAACAATTATGAAACAATTAATTATATCTGATATTAATCACTTTTATTAATTGTTTGCCCCGGTGTTAGTGCGGAGGTGTCCTTAATGTGGGAGGAAACCGGAGTACCCGGAGAAAATCACATGACTTGAGAAGAATCCGTTAATATTGTATATGTCCACGATCAATTATAAGTGTACAAAACAGTTATTGTGGAGTTTTCAAGCGTAAAATCGTACAAAATTACCGCCTCAAACGTACCAATGGAACTTCACTGGAACGAACATTTAACCAATACAGTGATAGACAATACAGTAAACAGCACTCAGCAATACGGATGTTGTAAAATGATCCCTTTAAACTGATTCGGTTATTTAAGACGAGAATACTGGTATCCCGGTGTTCTGATGAAAAGTTTCCGTTGTCTTACACAAAGCGGCGGTACCTTGATTGATCGAAGAATCTTGTTTCTTTTCATAAAAGAACAGTTCCTGCATCTATTTGATCATAGTATGGTAAGGAGTGATATTATTCAGCTCAGGGCAAATTAGATACACATCCAGGGTAACAAAGTCCGTAAGATACAAACATTGACTTTTGAAAGTGTATACAGACAATGACTTTGTCTTTTTGACCCTGAAAGGGCCACCTCCGGTACGTACCAGGACATCTCCAGAGTCCGACTGCCTCTCAATCTCGTATCGCACAATAAACTTCCCGGATATTCCCTGTTCGGATCTTCTCCTCTGCTCAGCGACATCCGGTTCAAACAGTGCATAGGCCGTGTTCTGGTCAGGGTAGCCGATAGTTACATTTTCTTCTCCAACTAGCAGTGCGTTTCATGGAATCAAATAACGACAGATTAGAATATCCTTTTCTAAAAACAGTTTCTTTTACGCGGTAATCATATGATGATCAATTGGAAATAGAAATGGAAAGCCCATTACACGTGTATGCTTGTCATTATATAAGCCTCACTGCCGACAAATATTTTGTTAGTAGATAAACGAAAAAACAACATGAAAGCAAGACATCCAGTTTTGTAACACTTTAATGTAGGATTACAATAAAAATAGTTTCTCCCAGTTATTAAATTTGAGGATAAAATAAAGATGGTTTAATATTGTACATATTATGGGATTCATAAACATCACTCTCAAATGACAAATATGATTACTGTTAATTGATAATTTGTTGTTTTCGTGTTCTGTTTGTTGGTGCAATTGTTTGTTGTTGTTTTAATTTTCTTCCGTTTGAATTAATATTAACTTGAAGTTGGTACGTAATTAAATTAAAGATCCAGTTAAAAGGTATGACATCTACTTACCCGGTGTGTCCACAGAGTTTGGAATATCATTCGATACCGAAGGTACCCGAAACTTTATGATTGGTCTGCTCTCCTTGACGATCACAAACACGCGCATGTCATCGACAATTTGCCCGGGGTCGATGAAAATGACGTTCTCATAGTAACTAAACGTGCGCTTCAACAATTCCTGGTACGTCAAGTTAAACGTCACTTTACTTTCAGCAGCGACGTTGACAGATACTTGAAACTGGTTTGTCTCCCTTGGCCTAATTCCAACAAAAACAAGCGGTACATGTTATTTCGTTGTATGATTTTATAGAAAATATATTGTTTCGAAACTACAATTGTAAATAAGGAGCAAAGACGGGAGAATATCAAGAGAAAAATGAGTACAATGTTAAAACCTGAAATGAACACTTGTCACGTCAAAAAGGAAGATGTGAACTTAGAAATCATACTGAGTACAAATTGCCACCTAAGTTTAGTTGTTTAAAACAAAAACCAACTATACATCTGTTTCATATAGCACAAATCGTTTGAGATACTTTCTCCATCATAAAGTGGATCTATATGCAGAATGATACAAACCATCACTAATTGAAGAGTCAAAGGGAACAATACGATAACGTGATCTATTCCCGGGAAAGGTAGAAACTTCCTCATGTTTGCTTTGCTTTTTCAGTTTAAATGTTCACAATAGGAAACAAGGTCAAGCCTGTTCATTGTAAGAACTTTAACCAGGAAATCTTTGTTTTAAAAGTCATTTACGTACAAAAAGTGACCACCTACCGTCGGCGGATGTGCCCAGCGCTCTGTCCAGTCTGTTTCGCTTTCTGGTATTGTTTGAGCGCTGCCTCCTTCTCCTTCACATCCCCGGGGTATATCTTACCGCCTATCTCCCTGTAGTAATTATTGAACGTAATATAATTGCAGTATCAAAGTTAACCTCTACTACTGAATATAATTAAAGAATATTGTACAAACCCTACAAAAACAACAGGCAAATGCCCTTACACTCAACCGACAATTAAAGGTCCAAAGAATGTTTTTTTACATTGAAATATCAAATAAAAGTCTATTGCCTGGTCACCGGAGACAGCATAAAATTGTGAATTTAAAGTTACGATAGAAGTCAATATGTGAGTCATCAAAGGTCAAGGGTCAAATTGATCATGAATATATTTCATTTGCACAAAGACAATTATATAAGTCACTATAGGTTAAAAGTCAAATTTGTCTTCCTAATCATTTTTATCTATTTTATAATCCTTGTTGACCTGGATGGAAGCATGCAGAGGGTGGAAGGAATCCGGAGTACCCGGAAACAACGTTAACCCTCGTGGTCGGGCAGGTGCCCCAATACAACGTTAACCCTCGTGGTCGGGCAGGTTCCCCAATACATCGTTAACCCTCGTGGTCGGGCAGGAGCCCCAATACAACGTTAACCCTCGTGGTCAGGCAGGGGCCCCAATCCACCGTTAACCCTCGTGGTCGGGCAGGGGCCCCAATACACCGTTAACCCTCGTGGGCGGGCAGGTGCCCCAATACAACGTTAACCCTCGCGGTCGGGCAGGTGCCCCAATACAACGTTACCCCTCGTGGTCGGGCAGGTGCCCCAATACAACGTTACCCCTCGTGGTCGGGCAGGTGCCCCAATACAACGTTAACCCTCGTGGTCGGGCAGGTGTCCCAATACCGTTTCACATCCGATCGGGGAATCCACACAAGACGTCTTCGTGAAGGCGAGTGCGCTATCCACTGCGCCACCCGACCACCCACGCATTATCTCCTATGAAGCTGACAATTTTTACTGATTGTGATGACTTGCTAAATTGTTAACATAACATATCTGTTACTTTCACATCTGAAACTGTTATCCGACAATATACAACGAAGTGTATAAGTTTTCATGTATGAATACAAATCTAAAAACCCTCTGTTGACATTTAACAGAAAAATGTAATCTGATAGTCACCTACTCAGCTTGCTTAGTTAGAACATGGGTCCCCCAGCATGCAAAAACACACAGATTGAACAATCTCCGTATGCATGAGCGACAGCACATTAAGATCATGTAGTCGAGTGGAGCAGTGGCTGACGCACTCCCCTTTTACCAAGGCGGCCGTTTTTTTTTGCATTCATAGTCACTTTTTTGTGCATCGTGTATATATTTATTAAGTTGACTTCAGCCACGGGCCGCAACATGTCCTGTTGATTGGCTGGCTATTTTAGGGGGGAAATGTCCGCGCTTCCAGCCATTCACGTCACAGGTTTCGGCACGTGGCTGACGTCAACCTCATGAAGAAACTCGGATATGTCGTGTTTTGGGGGAAAACGGATATCATGTCTGCGGAACAAAATGTATTGTACGTGAATATAGGGGGTTTTAAAAGAAAAAAATTATCCATCTTTACAACGGTACTAAGCATATGTTTGTACATTAACTAGAAAAGTGATTTTTGATGCAAGCAAGTTAGGTTGGATTGATTTTTCGACATTGAGGGCTTTCCTCCCTTCTCATATATAATCATCATTGGGGTGGCATTTGCCAGGACATTTTGAAACTTTATATGAACATCGATGAGTATATGTAGATGGCGTAACGCGTTTCATTTTCCTGTCTGAGAATATCAGATACGGCCGCCGTGGCCTCTGATTGTTTGATACGGGTGTATGTCAAGGTGATGCCAATGATCCCTCTCTATGTCGGATTTGCTCGAACTTTGACACAACTAATCTCAATGCAACACTTGCAACTACGTGGTGATTTCAGGAACGTTTGTAACTGTCCTCGTAGCTATTAAAAATTGTTATAATTATCATTAATATAGCAAATGGTTCGACAACTATCACATGACTAGACATTTTACCGCATACCCTAACTTCGGAATATCGCTTCAATACTGCACGGAATTTCCACACTTCTTCGTACAGCCAGAAAACAATATCAGCTTTTTGGCTGACACGGGGTAGGATCTGAAATTAAATGTGCAATATGACAATCCCTTTATATCCTTACATAAGAAATGATGTTATGAACGCCTCCTTCGGAAGTGTGACGTCAAATGTTGCCTCGCGCGGTTCGCCTCCTGGGTTGGCCACTTTGCTTGTCACCAAGGTGCTTGCAAATCTCATCTTCACCTCGGAATGGACGTGCAAATGATAGATTCTTGGAGCCTGAAAAAAGGTAACTTGATTGATTTGAAATTTATCAAAATTACAGAAAACCTACAATAATATCCTTCCTTTAAGGAAAATACTCTTTTTTTGTCGTTCTTATATAAAATACCCTCCACCTGTCGTTCTGGAGATATGGTTGGTTGATTTCCTTTCTTAATTTCGCTACTTTCCACCAGGGTTGAACTTTTGTGTAGCGGGCAGACTGTATTGCCTACTTAAGTACCTTTTCCCTCCGTTAGAATGTGCTCTTTCAAACTACTGAAGAAGATATATCAGGACCAGCACCTTGGACAGGATCCTGACAAAACGGGCGTTGATTGGTCAATTCAATCAAAGAAATGTTGGTTTGAGTTGCCGGAGCTGGTTTGAGCTTCGGCATTTACAACTGATTACATGAGAAACGTGTGTAATAAGATGATACTTTGGTGTTGATTTACAAACATTCAGCATGCTTCGAAAGGCATTTAACTCAATTTAAAAAAACAACCTCAAACTTGATCCAGTTTGTAGTTTCTTTCATGTACTGTGTCAACTAACAGGTCCATGTTCTCATCGTTTATGCGAAGTAAAAAGTAATTGACACATCACGCAGTTGTTTGAAACATTTTTTTTTTTTTTTACTCAAACAGTCAATACGAACACAGCCATTGGTATGCAGATTTCCCCCCTGATAAATAGTATGTATTCAGAAGAAACCGGTCGTTATGAGCAGAACTTGAGAAATTTGACTTGTTTCGCGAAGGTTGCCTGACGCCATAATGGGAAGTATTATTCCCGTTATAAGAACAAGTAGACCTGACCAATCGGGAACCGTCGGTAAACTGAAAAAATCTTTGTTTCTTTCGTAGTTTCTAGTAAACGAAAATGCCCACGGTTTCCGATTGAGACCTGACCTGACGTTTTATTTTCTAAGCGAAGCCTAGCGGAGAGGAAAAAATCCAACGACAGGCAATCCTCGCGTAGTAGAGAGCAGCCCTGGCTAAACTACGAGAGAAAACCAGTCTGGGAGATGGGATGGTTTACAACACAAACACCTTACTCAGGAAAATTTACTGTGAGTTTTTCTTTATCTAATATGTTTGGTTTATGTCATGACATAGCATAAAACGAATACATGTATCTGTTCAAAATTCAAGAGCGTCCTTTGAGATAGCTCGCTGATGTGGAAATTCGAATTAATTTACATCCCATATACGCGATACATTATATTTATTTGCTTTTAAGCAAACCCGAGGCGAGTTACATGAAGAAATGAAAAGATAGGGAAGCTCTTCGTGAATTTTATCTGAAAAAGACATTAAACTTTAATACTTTTATCAAGTTACAGTGACAACATGAAATTAATTTGAAAAGAAAAATACACAACAAAAACAAACAAACAAAAACCAAAGCAAAAAAGGAAGTATGAAATGGAAAAGATAAGAAAAAAAGAAAGTAAACAAAGAAGCAAGAAAGAAAAACAGAAAACAGAAACAGAAAGAAAACAAAATCAGAAATAAGCAAATACAAAGAAACAAAAGCAAGAAGGAAGAAAAGATAGGAAGTAATCATATATAAGTCACGTAATCATATATAAGTCACTTAATCTTATATAAGTCACGTAATCATATATAAGTCACGTAATCATAATTATATAATTCACGTAATCATATATAAGTTACGTAATCATATATAAGTCACGTAATCATATATAAGTCACGTTATCATATATAAGTCACGTAATCATAATTATATAAGTCACGTAATCATATCACGTAATCATATATAAGTCACGTAATCATATATAAGTCACGTAATCATATATAAGTCACGTAATCATATATAAGTCATGTAACCGTAGATACGTCACGTAACCATATATAAGTGACGTAATCATATATAAGTCACGTAATCATATATAATTCACGTACTCATATATAAGTCACGTAATCATATACAAGTTACGTAATCATATATAAGTCACATAATAATATATAAGTCATGTAACCGTATATAAGTCACGTAATCATATATAAGGCTCGTAATCATATATAAGTCACGTAATAATATATAAGTCACGTACCCGTATATAAGTCACGTAATCATATATAAGTCACGGAATCATATATAAGTCATGTAACCGTATAAAAGTCACGTAATCATATATAAGTCAAGTAATCATATATAGGGCTCGTAATCATATATAAGTGACGTAATAATATATAAGTCACGTAACCGTATATAAGTCACGTAATCATATATTAGTCACGTAATCATAAATACGTCACGTAATCATATATAAGTCACGTAATCATATATAAGTAACGTAATCATATATAAGTGACGTAATAATATATAAGTCACATAATCATACATAAGTCACGTAATCATATATAAGTCACGTAACCGTATATAAGTCACGTAATCATATATAAGTCACGTAACCGTATATAAGTCACGTAATCATATATAAGTTACGTAATCATATATAAGGCTCGTAATCATATATAAGTGACGTAAAAATATATAAGTCACGTAACCGTTTATAAGTCACGTAATCATATATTAGTCACGTAATCGTATATAAGTCACATAATCATATATAAGTCACGCAATCGTATATAAGTCACATAATCATATATAAGTCACGTAATCATATCACGTAACCATATATAAGTCACGTAATCATATATTAGTCATGTAACCGTAGATAAGTCACGTAATCATATATAAGTCACGTAATCATATATAATTCACGTAATCATATATAAGTCATGTTATCATATGTAAGTCACGTAATCATATATAAGTCACGTACTCATATATAAGTCACGTAATCATATATACGTCACGTAATCATATATAAGTCACGTAATCATATCACGGAATCATATATAAGTCACGTAATTATATATACGTCACGTAATCATATATAAGTCACGTAATCATATATAAATCACGTTATCATATATAGGTCACGTAATCATATATAAGTCACGGAATCATATATAAGTCACGTAATTATATATAAGTAACGTAATCATATATAAGTCACGTAATCATATATATTAGTCACGTTACCGTATATACGTCACGTAATCATATAAAGTCACGTAATCATATATAAGTTACGTAATCATATATACGTCACGTAATCATATATAAGTCACGTAATCATATATAATTCACGTAATCATATATAAGTCATGTTATCATATGTAAGTCACGTAATCATATATAAGTCACGTAATCATATATATTAGTCACGTTACCGTATATACGTCACGTAATCATATATACATGTAAGTCACGTAATCATATATAAGTCACGTAATAATATATAAGTCACGTAATCATATATAAGTCACGTAATCATATATAAGTCACGTAATCATATATACGTCACGTAATCATATATAGGTCACGTAATCATATATAAGTCACGTAATCGTATATAAATCACGTAATCATATGTAAGTCACGTAATCATATATAAGTTACGTAATCATATATAAGTCACGTAATCATATATAAGTAACGTAATCATATATAAGTCACGTAATCATATATAAGT
>NW_018479787.1:6378-29087 GCF_002113885.1 Mizuhopecten yessoensis | reverse complement strand
TAAAACTGAATTTCACAAAATTAAAGAAGAGGATGAAATCGAATGATACACTAGTGTTGGCCCTGAAGCTACATGTAAAGAGTCCCAGTGCTGTGTTGTATTTCCAACGAAGAAGAGTGTTTATCATTAAAGTCCTGTATGATTTTCTTCTCAGAAATGGTTTATCAAAGCTACAAACACCTGTTACATTATTTGGCAGTGGTACGGGGTGTCTTAACACAGCTCATAACAAATCATTCACAATTCCGGAAACATAACTTATAGATCACGATAAAAAATAATTAACAACGTGACCGAATTTTTGAACATGCAAGAAAACGGACGTGTTTGTAGAAACACTATAACAGAAAGTTAAGACTAATATGTTATATGCGCTAATTGTTGTAAGCTCAAGTGCCGGTCGATATCTGATTATTAAGTTCTACAATTGCCTTTAATGTTACTATCCCCCGTTTTCACCGAAACGGGGGATATTGATTTGGGTTTGTCGTCTGTCTGTCACGCTTCGTTTCCGTGCAATAACTGCAACAAATGCTAGCCGATTTTCCTCAAACTT
The DNA here is from genome assembly GCF_002113885.1 of Mizuhopecten yessoensis. NCBI lineage: Eukaryota > Metazoa > Mollusca > Bivalvia > Pectinida > Pectinidae > Mizuhopecten > Mizuhopecten yessoensis. The sequence goes on along the minus strand of NW_018479787.1, from coordinate 28,531 downwards.
GGTAACAGGGTTAAATGCCTTAATATAAGGGCTCGGCCAAGTTCGATGACCACTTTCAGCGGACTTTATTTGGCGGAGTTATGGCCCATTGAAAAACGAAAAAACGTCATTATCTGCCGTTTCCGTGCAATAACTGCAACAAATGTTAACCGATTTTCTCTTCAAACATGGTACCAGGATTAAATGCTTTGAGGGCTTGACCAAGTTCGATGACCACTTTCAACGGACTCCATTTGGCGGAGTTATGGCCCCTTGATTAAGGAAAAACATCATTATCTGCAGTTTCCGCTTAATAACGCTAGCAAATATTAGCCAATTTCCTTCAAACTTGATAACAATGTTTGTGTTCCTCTGTCTTTCCACCCATATTGGGCACTCTTTTGTGTTCGTTTGATAATTGCTTTAGATATTGTGCAGATATTTCAACCAAATTCCCTATGGACATCCGACTCATGCTAACTTTGCCAACCGATGTGATTTGTGCATATTAACGGATAATTAATGAGGTATAAGGTGTTTTTTTTTCGAGTTTCAAGCTATACATTATGTCTCAATAGTACGATACTCACATGTTTAAACCTAACCCCAATAATGTTTGCCTACAATATGTCCTGCAAGCGGGGAATATAAACTCCACGAATTTGCTTGTTTAATATACTTTTGTATGTTTTATTATTTTATCTGTTTTAATGAAATCAGATATTGCCTTTTCATTCGAAGCGTTTTCCGCATATTTGAGGTCGACGTCTTAGTTTAAGTACGGCAGCTAATCTTCAGAAAGGTAAAACGATAGTTGTATCGAGTATCGTCTGGTCAGATAGTTCGTGATAAGGAAATCGAACTTCAGACAGTTGTACATTTCAACAGGCATGTGCGTTCAATTTCGATTAAGATAGACTTGAAATTATACAGTGGGATGTGAAAATTGTAGACTGAATAATCAGCTTGAAATTAGATTCAATCGTAAGTGCAGATAATGCACTTTAACGCTACGTATATATTAGACTATCGACTCAAATTGTACTGAAATACATGCTTTTCACCAAAATCTTTTTTATTCTGAAATACTTCATATCAACATTAAAGCGAAAAATAAACAAATGAAAGAGCATTCACTGAGCGCATATACTTAAATAATGGTCTACATTTATGCCAATATAATTCCACGACCTTAAATGACCTTAGCTGTTAAAAGGACGTTTAACAAATCAAAATAAAATTGATCCAACAAAATTAATAACAAAATATTTTTGTGAAATAGTAAAAAATAATGAACCAACGAAATTTTGGTCGATTTCAAAGGTCGGGAGAGAGTATGGTCACACAGCTAAGGAAGATTTCAGAGGGCGGGAGAGAGTATGGTCACACAACTGAAGAAGATTTCAGAGGGCGGGAGAGAGTATGGTCACACAGCTGAAGAAGATTTCAAAGGGCAGGAGAGAGTTTGGTCACACAGCTAAAGAAGATTCCAAAGGGCGGGAAAGAGTATGGTCACACAGCTAAAGAAGAGTTCAGAGGGCGGGAGAGAGTATGGTCACACAGTTAAAGAAGATTTTAGAGGGCGGGAGAGAGTTTGATCACACAGCTAAAGAAGATTTCAAAGGGCGGGAGGGTGGATGGTCACACAGCTAAAGAAAATTTCAGAGGGCGGGAGAGTGTATGGTCACACAGCTAAAGAAGATTTCTGAGGGCGGAAGAGAGTATGGTCACATGGCTAAAGAAGATTTCTGAGGGCGGGGGAGAGTTTGGTCACACAGCTAGGGAAGATTTCAGAGGGCGGGAGAGAGTATGGTCACACAACTGAAGAAGATTTCAGAGGGCAGAAGAGAGTATGGTTACACAGCTAAAGAAGATTACAGAGGGCGGGAGAGAGTTTGGTCACAAAGCTATAGAAGATTTCAGAGGTCGGGAGAGAGTATGGTCACACAGCTAAAGAAGATTACAGAGGGCGGGAGAGAGTATGGTCACACAGCTAAAGAAGATTCCAGAGGGCGGGAGAGAGTATGGTCACACAGCTGAAGAAGATTACAGAGGGCGGGAGAGAGTATGGTCACACAGCTATAGAAGATTTCAGAGAGCGGGAGAGAGTTTGGTCACACAGCTATAGAAGATTTCTGAGGGCGGGAGAGTGTATGGTCACACAGCTAAAGAAGATTTCTGAGGGCGGAAGAGAGTATGGTCACACGGCTAAAGAAGATTTCTGAGGGCGGGGGAGAGTTTGGTCACACAGCTAGGGAAGATTTCAGAGGGCGGGAGAGAGTATGGTCACACAACTGAAGAAGATTTCAGAGGGCAGAAGAGAGTATGGTTACACAGCTAAAGAAGATTACAGAGGGCGGGAGAGAGTTTGGTCACAAAGCTATAGAAGATTTCAGAGGTCGGGAGAGAGTATGGTCACACAGTTAAAGAAGAATACAGAGGGCGGGAGAGAGTATGGTCACACAGCTAAAGAAGATTACAGAGGGCGGGAGAGAGTATGGTCACACAGCTAAAGAAGATTCCAGAGGGCGGGAGAGAGTATGGTCACACAGCTGAAGAAGATTACAGAGGGCGGGAGAGAGTATGGTCACACAGCTAAAGAAGATTTCTGAGGGCCGGAGAGAGTTTGGTCACACAGCTATAGAAGATTTCTGAGGGCGGGAGAGTGTATGGTCACACAGCTAAAGAAGATTTCAGAGGGCGGGTGAGAGTATGGTCACACAGCTAAAGAAGATTTCTGAGGGCCGGAGAGAGTTTGGTCACACAGCTATAGAATATTTCAGAGGGCGGGAGAGAGTATGGTCACACAGCTAAAGAAGATTTCAAAGGGCGGGAGAGAGTTTGGTCACACAACTAAAGAAGATTCCAAAGGGCGGGAAAGAGTATGGTCACACAGCTAAAGAAGATTTCAGAGGGCGGGAGACAGTATGGCCACACAGCTAAAGAAGATTGCAGAGGGAGGGAGAGAGTTTGATCACACAGCTAAAGAAGATTTCAAAGGGCGGGAGAGAGTATGGTCACACAGCTAAAGAAGATTTCAGAGGGCGGGAGAGAGTTTGATCACACAGCTAAAGAAGATTTCAAAGGGCGGGAGAGAGTTTGGTCACACAGCTAAGGAAGATTTCAGAGGGCGGGAGAGAGTATGGTCACACAACTGAAGAAGATTTCAGAGGGCGGAAGAGAGTATGGTTACACAGCTAAAGAAGATTACAGAGGGCGGGAGAGAGTTTGGTCACACAGCTATAGAAGATTTCAGAGGGCGGGAGAGAGTATGGTTACACAGCTAAAGAAGATTACAGAGGGCAGGAGAGAGTATGGTCACACAGCTATAGAAGATTTCAGAGGGCGGGAGAGAGTATGGTCACACAGCTAAAGAAGATTTCTGAGGGCGGGAGAGTGTATGGTCACACAGCTAAAGAAGATTTCAGAGGGCGGGAGGGTGTATGGTCACACAGCTAAAGAAGATTTCTGAGGGCGGGTGAGAGTATGGTCACACAGGTAAAGAAGATTTCTGAGGGCGGGAGAGAGTTTGGTCACACAGCTGAAGAATATTTCAGAGGGCGGGAGAGAGTATGGTCACACAGCTGAAGAATATTTCAGAGGGCGGGAGAGAGTATGGTCACACAGCTAAAGAAGAACCGGACTTAACGTTATCCGTAGATCTAGGGTCAGGCATACAATGATGTTCAACGTTCCCTAAGTAACTCTACAGCAATTAAGACCAATTTGGATTTCAGACTTTTTGGACCCTAACATCACCGAAGAGTCCTACAGGGACGAAATAGCTGTAGGATTCAGTGTAACTATTGGATAATGTATCTATTATCAAATTATAAAGGTGCTATCACATCTTTATGTGCGTGTTACGTTAGTCTACGGGAGTTATATATACATACTATAAACAACTGTAACTATACCCCAGAAATGGGCCCGACCAGCACACTAATACAACAATGTATAAAGCAGTATCACTTTCAGGTACACCAGACAATATAAGGAGTGGTGGAATTATACAGTATCGCGTAGCGCACGTGTGAGTGACTTCTGCGCGAGATTAGATCCGGGTCAGACATTATTATCCCTAAACACAAGATAGCCCTTTACTTCAAAGTGGACCGTTCAGACCCGCGACTCGACCAGGCAAAACTGACCGATAAAGCCATTTCAAGTGTACCGTATACAGACCATAAACCCAACAAAGACTTCCTATTCCTGAAATGTTGATTTACGAGATAACGGAACATAGAAATGTAACTTAACCTTACGTTTTGCTCTGTTCAGAGTGAATGTATAGTATTAATAAAAGTTTCATTGTAGAGAAAGAAAAGTGTTTCTCGTTAATGTAAATGTTTGGGGGGGGGGGGGGGGGGGATATTCCGCCTTATCGCGGGCTTATCAGACGTGTATATAAAGGACAGGTATGAAAACAGATGTTATCTCGATTGTGGGAGCTCAAAGTTTTCGGGAGGAACAAATAAAAAAAATCAAGTTAAATATACAAATTTCTAATTTTAACCGAAATTCAACCTTTTCTTCAAATTGTTTGCGAGAAATCCAAGATAAACACATGCACCAGTATGTTCTACGTCCTATAAACTATTCTGTTAGGCTAACAGCTGTGTTAATGTTTCCTCCGTCTTACCATAATGTACGTCTGTGATTCACAGTTTTATATATTACTCGAAATATCTGTTGTGCTTCTAATAGTTTCCAAAATTCCTAAACAGTATCGTTTCTACCGCAGGTCGGTCCGTCCGTCCGTCCGTCAAACACTCTATGTCCGTCACGTATCCAATCAGACTAGCGAAACCCTTCGTTAAAGGGGATCACAACTCGTCAACGGCAAACGTCGTCATTCGTCATTCGTCCGGAATTACGGGTTAGACTTCGTTTCTGTGAATTGTCAGCAATCGACATGTTTCTCACCACTCGACCGATTTGCATTTGGTTACTGATTTATCAGATTAATGTTTACTCTAGGCATGTTGAAAAAGTGTTGGTTCCGAGCCGAAGTTCATGTGGGTGAGGTAAGTCACGTGCACTTCATATTCACACGATGTATTACTTTTTTGCTCTGGTACCAGACCTCAACGCTGTCAGACGCTATTAGCTTAACTCGTTATAGCATGCCGAGAACCTTATGTCTGATGAAATTTTTGAAATGTAATCAATGGGTTCTGGTTCCATATGTAGCAAATTTTAAAAATATCTCACTTTAAAAGTGCTTGTTTTTTGGTATACATGCATATATCAAATTATAAAATTGAAATATTCAGTACGCGTTTCTCGTGATCCTATCTTTACATTTGTCATTTAATTTGTTCGCTGCATGCAAGATACATAACAAATCCGTAATGACCGCTTTAGTTTTTCTTTAGTAATTTCATTTGATGTAAAGATTGACTTAAACAGGTCAGGGTCGGGTCACGCAAAGAGAGGGCATTAAAAACAGCAGCACGCACCGCGGTCGTATAGAAACCCAACTCCCACATACGGCTCCAGCTAATCAGCGATGTCGGTATAAAAGTCAACAATTTCATAAAAACGTACTCAAAAATTCAAAAGTTTTGATAATAATTCTAAGTAAAATCAGCAAATCTGTTTCTTTAAATAAAACTTAAAATGTAGTTATTTTTTTCCATTGCACTAACAAGCCCGTTTCCCACAATTTGTGCAATGCCGCCCATGACCTGTCAATTATAAGACGTATGTCTGATGTCGAAGGAAGAATACTTGACGGAGTAACCTTGTAACTCTAAACGAACATACACGATGAAGTTTTCGTTTGTTTAAATCTTTTAACTTAGTGCACATAATTGTCGATAACATTTTAAGTCCGTAATCTGTGTGATATATTTTGAACAACATATTTTACTAAATGGTGGAGCAGACATTTCTCTTAGGATCAAGGTCACGAATTTTTTGTACCCATTTCGAGCAGACGACACAGGTCAATCGAAAAAAAATCGTAGACTCCGTAAATTGGTCCCCGATTTCCCTAACAGCCGAGCACTTTCGATCGAGTATCCGGTTATTTATAAACACATTTTGCTTTGGTAGGTTGTTAACAGACTTTACAATTGTAAACTTACTTTGTAATTATTAGACTGTAAACTTGTTATGTTTCACGAGATATAATCCCTCACTTAAATAGATCGCGGATTCAATTCGTTATTTAGAAACGTAAAAACAATTGAAGTTTATTTAAGGATCGCCGTTCCACTGCCAAAAACTGTAACTTGGTGTGGGAAATATTGTTTCCGGCCTGACTACAGCTTTGATAAATCATTTAAGAAAAGAAAACCATACCTTGTGCGATTTTCATAAGAAAGGATAAAGATTAACAGAATTCATTCAATAACCGAGTTCTGAAGGTTAAACAATCTACAGGATTCGAACCCCGGACTTCAGGTTGATATACTATCGCTCTAGACAATACAAGTGTTATGTCCAACTGTTCTAAAGTTACACCCAAACGGAAGTTAAGGGGAGGTTACTTTATATAGGGAAAAAACCACAATGCAATGAGACAGTGACCCTTAAGCATTAAATGCAATTCTGTTCAAGGCCAATAAAACGGAACGCAGTTCAATACCTCTGTTTATAATTCCAAATGATTTTGACACAATTTTAAAATTAGATTTTTGGTCTCCTAATGAAACACAGTGTCCTATGGGTTTTTATGTGGGACATCGTATGCATGATATGTATCTTTTATTTAGTGAATCACAGATGACTTGGGTTATGTATTGAGCAATGCAGAGCAAATGCAAATATTTTCAAGTGCGTTTCGAAAATTTGAATCCTCGCAAATACATTTTCTGAATAAGCTAATCGCAAAATTTAAATGATATGAAGTTCATAACGTATTCTTCATGTGATCATTTTCAACCATCCCACTTCTTCTAATTTGTGTAGTTACATCTTTTTTCGATTTAAAACCAGAAAGAAATTGGGAAAGTAACACATTTTGAGAAAAAATATCTTTTGTCTTTAAATACTGAACTACTAGCAATGTGATGGAACAGTACAGAAGCAGTGCTATATCCAAACCTTATAAAATGCATTCAGCTGTAAGAGAGTCAGTTGACAATTTTCTCACAGTAACCACAAACTCCAACCACTGTTGCTGGGAATAAAGGTGGATTGGTTTCCTAGCGTTTTCCGAGAACCCGCATTTTGTACCATTGCAATGGTGGCTGATTGTCGCATTGTCGCGTTGGCGCCCACGACAATGCGACAGCGCGAGATGGCCGAAATCAGTCACCATCGTAGTAGTTATAACATCTCCACTTACAGGTCCATCAACAGGAGCTCTGTCGACAGACTTACAGGTCCATCAACAGGAGCTCTGTCGACAGACTTACATGTCATCAACAGGAGTTCTGTCGACAGACTAACAGGTCCATCAACAGGAGCTCTGTCGACAGACTTACATGTCCATCAACAGGAGCTCTGTCGACAGACTTACAGGTCCATCAACAGGAGCTCTGCCGACAGACTTACAGGTCCATCAACAGGAGCTCTGCCGACAGACTTACAGGTCCATCAACAGGAGCTCTGCCGACAGACTTACAGGTCCATCAACAGGAGCTCTGTCGAAAGACTTACAGGTCCATCAACAGGAGCTCTGTCGAAAGACTTACAGGTCCATCAACAGGAACTCTGTCGACAGACTTACAGGTCCATCAACAGGAGATCTGTCGACAGACTTACAAGGTCCATCAATAGGAGCTCTGTCGACAGACTTACAAGGTCCATTAACAGGAGTTCTGTCGACAGACTTACAGGTCCATCAACAGGAGTCTGTCGACAGACTTACAGGTCCATTAACAGGAGCTATGTCGACAGACTTACAGGTCCATCAACAGGAGCTCTGTCGAAAGACTTACAGGTCCATCAACAGGAGCTCTGTCGATAGACTTACAAGGTCCATCAATAGGAGCTCTGTCGACAGGAGTCTGTCGACAGACTTACAGGTCCATTAACAGGAGCTATGTCGACAGACTTACAGGTCCATCAACAGGAGCACTGTCGACTGACTTACAGGTCCATTAACAGGAGCTCTGTCGACAGACTTACAAGGTCCATTAACAGGAGTTCTGTCGACAGACTTACAGGTCCATCAACAGGAGATCTGTCGACAGACTTACATGTCATCAACAGGAGTTCTGTCGCCAGACTAACAGGTCCATCAACAGGAGCTCTGTCGACAGACCTAAAAGGTCCATCAATAGGAGCTCTGTCGACAGACTTACAAGGTCCATTAACAGGAGTTCTGCCGACAGACTTACCGGTCCATCAACAGGAGCTCTGTCGACAGACTTACAAGATCCATCAACAGGAGCTCTGTTGACAGACTTACAAGGTCCATCAACAGGAGCTCTGTTGACAGACTTACAAGGTCCATCAACAGGAGCTCTGTTGACAGACTTACAACGTCCATCAATAGGAGCTCTGTCGACAGACCTAAAAGGTCCATCAATAGGAGCTCTGTCGACAGACTTACAAGGTCCATTAACAGGAGTTCTGCCGACAGACTTACCGGTCCATCAACAGGAGCTCTGTCGACAGACTTACAAGGTCAATCAACAGGAGCTCTGTCGACAGACTTACAAGGTCCGTTAACAGGAGTTCTGTCGACAGACTTACAGGTCCATCAACAGGAGCTCTGCCGACAGACTTACAGGTCCATCAACAGGAGCTCTGCCGACAGACTTACAGGTCCATCAACAGGAGCTCTGTCGACAGCCTTACAGGTCCATCAACAGGAGCTCTGTCGACAGACCTAAAAGGTCCATCAATAGGAGGTCTGTCGACAGACTTACAAGGTCCATCAACAGGGGCTCTGTCGACAGACCTACAAGGTCCATCAACAAGAGCTCTGTCGACAGACCTACAAGGTCCATCAACAAGAGCTCTGTCGACAGACCTACAAGGTCCATCAACAAGAGCTCTGTCGACAGACCTACAAGGTCCATCAACAAGAGCTCTGTCGACAGACCTACAAGGTCCATCAACAAGAGCTCTGTCGACAGACCTACAAGGTCCATCAACAAGAGCTCTGTCGACAGACCTACAAGGTCCATCAACAAGAGCTCTGTCGACAGACTTACAAGGTCCATCAACAGGGGCTCTGTCGACAGACCTACAAGGTCCATCAACAAGAGCTCTGTCGACAGACCTACAAGGTCCATCAAAAGGAGCGCTGTCGACAGACCTGCAAGGTCCATCAACAGGAGCTCTGTCGACAGACTTTCAAGGTCCATCAACAGGAGCTCTGTCGATAGACTTACAAGGTCCATCAATAGGAGCTCTGTCGACAGACTTACAAGGTCCATTAACAGGAGTTCTGCCGACAGACTTACCGGTCCATCAACAGGAGCTCTGTCGACAGACTTACACGGTCCATCACTTACATGTCATCAACAGGAGTTCTGTCGACAGACTAACAGGTCCATCAACAGGAGCTCTGTCGACAGACTTTCAAGGTCCATCAACAGGAGCTCTGTCGATAGACTTACAAGGTCCATCAATAGGAGCTCTGTCGACAGACTTACAAGGTCCATCAACAGGAGCTCTGTTGACAGACTTACAAGGTCCATCAATAGGAGCTCTGTCGACAGACTTACAAGGTCCATTAACAGGAGCTCTGTCGACAGACCTAAGAGTAGAGGAAGAACTTGTTGTACCGTTTCAGTATATTTGGCAATCATCTCACAACAAAAAGTTCAGAAATCCGTATTACATATTTTTAATATTTGCTGATGTTTTTACTTGAACTGTCAAATACATGTAATTGTTCAATAAATATCAACTAATTAGTCATTTCAAGAACAGTGACTGGAGTGTGTGATTACTCAGGAAAAAAATGTCAATTGTCCCTTACAACATTTTCACGATACTGTCCATTCACACTATTCTGTTGTTTCTCCAACAAATTGCAAACATATTAATCTCGACAAAATAAGTAGTCAAATTTGTGACTGTGAGGCAGGCAATGAGAGGTAAGGCAGACAAAGAGAGGTAAGGCGGGCAACGAGAGGTAAGGCAGGCAACGAGAGGTTAGGCGGGCAACGAGAGGTATGGCAGGCAACGAGAGGTATGGCAGGCAACGAGAGAGGTATGGCAGGCAACGAGAGGTAAGGCAGGCAACGAGAGGTAAGGCAGGCAACTAGAGGTAAGGCGGGCAACGAGAGGTAAGGCAGGCAACGAGAGGGACAGACTAATCACAGTTTATCATATTGTCGCCTTGAAGTAAATAATACAAATGTCACCATCTAATATATTATTTTAATGTACATACTGATATTTTTGCCTATTTATGTATAATTTTGATATGCAATTTTAATGTTCACAAATTTCAATGTGAAATAATCTTGTGTGTATGCAACACACATTGTACTTGTACGGTATATTTCAGGTTGTAAGCGCAACACAAACGACCTTGGCACATACAAATCCAATATGATTTCTAACAACCAATGCTTGCCTTGGTATTTTGATGAATCATTGTATATATTTTTTGAGCGAGTAATGATTTAAAAATATGATTGGATATCGCCATCACACGACTTCTCGGCTGTTTAACGTTCATCGTAGCTTCTGTCACGCGAGCTATTTGATAACGCACGCTATACCTTAACCTATTTCGGAGCGTAAATATGGGTCGGTGTAGTCTGTTTTCATCCGATCAAAACACCTGTACAAATGCGACCCACACACGAGATAAATTTGAATGGACTTTTGTTTTGTTTACGTGAAAAGGAGCCACTCGACCTTACAAAACTTGAGTCACCCACTCCTCACTCGTTTGTAGACCATTTTATAAACAAGACAAGGTCATATTTCCTTCTTTTAATGTACAAAAACGAGCCTGTACTAAAACCATATCTCTTCCCCCGATGAATATAAATGGTGTTGTTTACTAAGATTAAATATGCAAGAGAAATTAGTGTAAACGGCAGGTGTAAATAACACTGTCTATGCACAGTAAATCTGTTCAGACGTTTGGGGCATTAGAAGTATGTGTAAGATCATCTTTTGTACAAATGTTTATAACATTTGTAATCCTCAGGCGACGCACAGAAGTATAAAAACGCCCTACAACTTATACACAAATGTTGCATTTGTAATAAATCATTCACCACAGGAAGATTATGGCACACGGCTTACGATTAGTCAATATACAAGTATACTAAAAGATATCGATGCATTGAAAAAGAAAATATTTTTTCAATAATTCAACAATGTTTTAGCAGTTAAACTGTAGTAAACAACGATACTCTATACTATTGTGAAAGTACGCTAAGTTTATGTTACTATGTATATACCTGTACCACTTTACTGTTATTACCTACCTGGTGAATCTGAGCTCTTGACTTGACCACTACACTGACCAGCATGATGGTCAGCACCAGTTGCAAAGGAATATCCATGTTCACCTAAGTCCTTCAGAATCCGACAAGTTTTGCGGTGTGCTCGATTTGCTACAGTCAGGTAGCGCCGCTTATATGAAATGACGGGGAGCACTCGACTCGCCCTATGGTATTAACTCTCCTATTGCGACACTGTGCGAATAACAGGTCTCTTTTTAGGGAACTTGCTGGGCGTACTCTGTTCACTGTGTAGCAATTAAGTACTCTGATATGCCGCACACAAATGCGTTAAGCGTTTTGATGGTGTTACGTCTAGTCGCCTTATTCAATGAATGACAGTTTCCAAGTTTAATAGATAATATCATATGTAATTTGGATAGGGAAATGCTACCTTTGGGTGTAGAATTTGGGCGCTCAACACCTGAGAACTTTGGTACAGCGCTGGCTTCGTGACCTGCTGGTCCAGGGATTATATAGCTGTCATTTCACAGGTCATTGATAAACGTGAAATCTAAAATCTAAATATTACATTGAAACTTGGAATATTTGTTCATTTCATTGACAAATCTTATTAATCCAATCAATGGAATTTTATTCAGGATTACAATTAACCAACCAGGATTTAAACCAAATATTTAGGATATCTAGGTATCTATTTAATGTTTCTTGAATTTCCAGACAAGATGATGATGACTTTAATATTGATGTATCGTCTGCAAAAAGACGAGACGTTGATTAAAAAATATCGGTTATGTCATTTATGAATATTTCAATTCCTACTCAATACAACTACCAAATGTAACCTGTCTCATTTGCCGATGAATTTGACCACTGTGCGTATGATTTTGCAAAGGGAGATAACTATTGACATGTATAAACAACCAAAAGAGATCAATCAGGATATTATTATCTGCTCACGGTTGCTAGCGGTAGTGACAAATCATGTACTGACCTAGAAATTATCCATCCAGCTACCCATTCTGCCTTGTGTAATTCAACGTAGATCCACAGGGGTTCGTTACAAATGTCTGAAATACACTATCATGCTATAACTGATATAGGTCACAGCAGACGTAAAAATACGTATCAATGTATGTTTATGTGTGCTGTGACCCAAACCAGTATATCATATGTGTAGTTCAGACATTTGTAACGAATCCCTGTGGTAGATCCATGTGGTTATATGAAATACAGTCGAACAGCCAAATGTCATATTAAATGTTTCGTCCTTTCCAGCCACGTCTGGTTTCCTGTCTAATTCGATATTCAATTACTGCAGCTTCACATTCCAGAAGATGTAAAACCTCGAAATTTAGCGGCTCTCCACTTCGGGCTATTAATATATATGGCTGCCGTAGACTCGCAGCTGAGCGTGTGCACCGCGTCTAGACATTATTCTTCCGCGATGACACATCAGGAAATTTGATATCTTATGAATTCATCAACAAAAATTAAATATGACATTTAAAATATGGTTTTGTGTTTTGTTTCTACATAATTTGGCTGTATTGAACTATCAGCGTACATCATCATGTTGTATGATGGTCCTTCAATGACGAACTATATCTTTTTACATTCATCAATACGTAGACTTGCACAAGCTCTAGAACCATAGTCAAACGGTCAGAATGGACTTCACAAGTTCTAATTATTGAAAAAAACACGTTGATTGAAATATACGGATTGAATCTTGCTCTGGTCGATTTCAACATGAACTCTTTCTTCGCAGTTCATTCAATTTGTTTCAAGACATCACCTCATGAAATCGACTAAAGCAAGATTCAATCCTTAAGTAGAAGAAATAGAAGAATACAGCCTTGCGGAACGCCTGCCTCAATCAGACCTACAGAAGAATATGAACTGTTTAAAAATACCTTTGTTGTCTCTGAGACAAATCATTTTATAACCATATAAGCAATTCACCTAAAATTCCGTACGATTTTAACTGCACCATTAGACCTTTATGCCAAACCCTATCAAAACATTTTGATATGTCAAAGAATACAATATGTATGTTTTCTTTCCTCAAGTTCAACACAGATTTGGAGATAAATATCAACGAGTTAATACACTGTAGAATGACCATGCATAAAGCCAGACTGTTATTTGTAAATCAAAGAATTTCTATAAAGTAGTTGTACAAATGTTTAAAAATGACTCTTTCAAAAAACTTTACCAACAGTGGACACCAAAGAAAGTGGTCCTTAGTTCAAAGGAGAATGTCTGTCACCTTTTTTAAACAATGGCATGATTGTAGTTAATTTCCATTTATTTGGATAAATCCCTGTTAATAAGGACATACTAAGTACTATTTTGAGGGGAGTACAAACAGTGTGAGCAGTATTTCTTAGCATATGGTGTCTGATTTTATCCCCACCCGAGGTCTTGCCGAGCTTCAATATCTGTAGAACATCGCGTTTTTTCGAATTTAATCTAATTGAACTAATTTATTTGTCAGTTTTTGGCATCAGTGTTTCTGGTATCTACTCTAGTAATACTACAAAACAGTTACTGAATAATTCAGCTTTATCTTCATATCTAGTAACTATAAGGTATTGGTTGTGAAGTATCAGACTTAGAATCAGAAGATGAGTAGCACAGACATTTACATAAAAAGTAACTCGTGCAGCTTTTTCATATTATGAATTTGTTTTCTCACTTTTTGTACCAGTGTTGCCCAAATCAGTACTGTAATGCTACGTTTACATTATGTTCCCACCAGCCACGCCGGTCCCGTTTGCCCGAAACGTAGTGCGCCGTGAGATTTTGGCCATTTTTTCTCTGAATTCAAGTCTTGGCAAGTTTTCCCACGGTCTGTCACGGTATCCGTGACAGACCGTGGGGGGAAAGGGGTTGCTGAGTCCCGGAGGCTCCAAGGCGCACTATACGGTTCGGCCCGCGGTCTACCACGGATGCCAGTACGTTTCCTCTAGGCCCGTCACGTTCTGATGGGGTCCCTCACGTTTCTCACGTTCTGATGAAGGTCCGACACGTTTTTCACGTTCTGTCAAGGCTTTCCACGGATGAAACGTGGACACCGGTCAGCTTTGGAGCACGTTTGTTCCCAAGAAGGCCTCCCAAGCAAAAGCAATCATTATATCGTGAGACGAATCGAGGAGATAGCATCATGAATTCCCAAGATGAAGAAGATTTTGTGTACGAAACGTATTGCGCCGTGGGATTTTGGCTTTTATATACTCCCTCCCAGACCGCGCGCGCACGCGCGCCGTGTCAGACCGTAGTAGAACGCAACGCGCCGGGCCCGCAAACCGTCACACACCGGGACGCGCCGGATTGAACGCGATGAAACAGCTACCATACACGTGCACCCTACCTTGCTGTCACGTTGGCCCATCCCGTCCCCCCGCGTTATTTAAAGTCCATCCTTTTTCGGCCACGTTAGCCTGAAACGTGATTGCTGTGGCCACCGGGAACATAATGTAAACGTAGCATAAGCAAACATATTTTACGGGTATTCTCATTTAGGTGAGTTTCGGAATTAAGATAACGCACAAATTTATGGTTGCGATTATTGAAGTTTCTGTATCTAGTTTTCTATTGCGTACATTGTGAATGCACCAATTCATTAATCCGCGTATCTTTTAAAATTCGATGATAGGCTAAAAAAAGAGCCCGCTAAAATAAGTGCTTTTCCAGAATTCTAAAAGAAAGTGGTTAACGATTGCAGTTAATATGGTATTTGTAAAAATCGGTCCCCCCTAATACGTACAAACCAATCATTGGGCCAACTTATTCTTCAAGAAGCAATGTGATCGCTGTGCATATGTATTCAGATTAAGTTAAACAGTCTAGTTTAAGATGCAGCGTATGTAAACCCGACAGGTTGCATGATAACCTGATATGGACATCCGTAGATTTCTGGGTCACTAGACGATGTTCACTCTTTGTAATAGGCGTAACAATCGGACACGGATTTTAAAACTGCATGTTCTTGCGCTCTTTTGATTGACAATTTATTTCTGCCAAATCGGTTATCTCTTTGTGGCGAACATTGAAGGATACTACTAATCCTATAGGCGGGAGTCTGCGTCACCTATCAAACCGTCTGTTTCGCAGACTGGCAACAGACGACCCAAGCCAACCCTACTGAGTACATAGTCATACTTGTGAAGCCGTTGTATGACGAACACACACTGTTGTGGGTGTAATCCAAGAGGTCGTCATGGGCCAGTTATGAAACTAGAGACAGTTTTTATGGGACACATACTCTATGTCGTTAAAATTAAAATTATTACATTATTCCCCATCAAATAAATCGTTACTGTCTACCTCAATTGTTCATGATCACGTTTAACCGTCCACTGTTTGGTTATTGACAAGAGAAAATCCCATAATTTTTCATATTCATAGAAAATATATTCCGGGCCCGTAGCCACAAAACTGTTCTCATGCGCAGACTCAGATTAAAGCCCAATCCCTTGTGCCGATGATAAATTAACAAAATGTCATATTTTGTCGATGATTTGGATAACAGAATTGGAAAGAATTACATGGTAAGACTGAAAACCGATTTCCTTGTTTATAATTTACTTTTTTTACCATGCCACATGCTTTTAGCGAGATACATGAAGATTGTTTAGAGCACCGAATCCTTACTTTGAGCACGAGAACGGTTTCATGAATACGTGCCCAAATCTTTCTCAAATATACTAGTATAACAAAAGGCAATTTAGCATAACCTAAACATAAGTCCATGTAGGTGTAACGCGATCAATGATATCGTATTGTTCAAAAATTAAGATGGCTTGGTTATTTGATGTCAGCTCGGATTTAGATCTAGAAATGACTTAACAAGACCGAGTAAACATGAACTACTAGCACTTAACCCTCTCGTTCATATTTTAATGTAGACCCTCGGTTAGGTACAACCACCTTCGACATCAGAAAAATAAATGTCTGTAAAACTGCTGAATCGACACGAAAATATTGCGTAGAAAAAGGTTAATATATCTACAAAAAACCTGGCTTGATAGAGGGAAAAACGTATTAGTGGTGGCTGGATAGTGGGACAACTTCATATGTGGTGGCTGGATAGTGGGACAACCTAATTAGGGGTAATTGGATAGAGGGACAAACGTATTAGTGGTGGCTGGATAGTGGTATAACTCAATTAGAGGTGGCTGGATAGTGGTATAACTCAATCAGAGGTGGCTGGATAGTGGGACAACCAGATTATGTGTTACTGGGAAGTAAAACAACTATATATACGTTAGTGGTGGCCTGGTAGTGGTACAACTAAATAAATGGTGACTGGATAGTTGTACAACTAAATTAGTTCTGGCTGGATATTTGGAGAACCAGATTACAAATGGAACAAATGAATTAGTGGTGGCTGGATAGTGAAACAAATGTACTGTATTAGCGGTGACTGGATAGTGAGACAACCAGATTAGGGGTGACTGGATAGTGGGACAACCAGATTAGTGGTGGCTGGATAATGGAACAACTGTATTAGTGGTGGCTGGATAGTGGAACAACTGTATTAGTGGTGGCGTGATAGTGGAACAAACGTATTAGTGGTGGCTGGATAGTGGAACAACTGTATTAGTGGTGGCTGGATAGTGGGATAACTGTATTAGTAGTGGCTGGATAGTGGAACAACTGTATTAGTGGTGGCTGGATAGTGGAACAAATGTATTAGTGGTGGCTGGGTAGTGGAACAAATGTATTAGTGGTGGCTGGATAGTAGTGGTGGCGTGATAGTGGAACAAACGTATTAGTGGTTGCTGGATAGTGGAACAACTGTATTAGTGGTGGCTGGATAGTGGGATAACTGTATTAGTAGTGGCTGGATCGTGGAACAACTGTATTAGTGGTGGCTGGATAGTGGAACAAACGTATTAGTGGTGGCTGGATAGTGGAACAAATGTGTTAGTGGTGGCTGGGTAGTGGAACAAATGTGTTAGTGGTGGCTGGATAGTGGAACAAATGTATAAGTGGTGGCTGGATAGTGGAACAAATGTATTAATGGTAGGATAGTGGAACAAATGTATTAGTGGTGGCTGGATAGTAGTGGTGGCGTGATAGTGGAACAAACGTATTAGTGGTGGCTGGATAGTGGAACAAATGTAGTAGTAGTGGCTGGATAGTGGAACAAATGTGTTAGTGGTAGCTGGATAGTGGAACAAATGTGTTAGTGGTGGCTGGATAGTGGAACAAATGTATTAATGGTAGCTGGATCGAGGAATTAATGTATTAGTGGTGGCTGGATAGTGGAACAAACGTATTAGTGGTGGCTGGATAGTGGAACAAATGTATAAGTGGTGGCTGGATAGTGGAACAAATGTATTAATGGTAGCTGGATCGAGGAATTAATGTATTAGTGGTGGCTGGATAGTGGAACAAATGCATTAGTGGTTGCTGGATAGTGGAACAAATGTATTAGTGGTGGCTGGGTAGTGGAACAAATGTATTAGTGGTGGCTGGATAGTGGAACAAGTGGAACAAATGTATTAGTGGTGGCTGGATAGTGGAAAAAATGTATTAGTGGTGGCTGGATAGTGGAACAAACGTATTAGTGGTGGCTGGATAGTTGACCAAATGTATTAGTGGTGGCTGGATGGTTGAACAAACGTATTAGTGGTGGCTGGATAGTGGACCAAATGTATTAGTGGTGGCTGGATGGTTGAACAAACGTATTAGTGGTGGCTGGATAGTGGAACAAATGTGTTAGTGGTGGCTGGATAGTGGAACAAATGTATTAATGGTAGCTGGATCGTGGAATTAATGTATTAGTGGTGGCTGGATAGTGGAACAAACGTATTAGTGGTAGCTGGATGGTTGAACAAAAGTATTAGTGGTGGCTGGATAATGAAACAAATGTATTAGTGGGGGCTGGATAATGAAACAAATGTATTAGTGGTTGCTGGATAGTGGAACAAACGTATTAGTAGTGGCTGGATAGGCGAGCAAATGTATAAGTAGTGGCTGGATAGTGGAACAAATGTGTTAGTGGTGGCTGGATAGTGGAACAAATGTATCAGTGGTGGCTGGATAGTGGAACAAATGTATTAGTAGTGGCTGGGTAGTGGAACAAATGTGTTAGTGGTGGCTGGATAGTGGAACAAATGTATTAGAGGTGGCTGGATAATGAAACAAATGTATTAGTGGTGGCTGGATAATGAAACAAATGTATTAGTGGTTGCTGGATAGTGGAACAAACGTATTAGTAGTGGCTTGATATTGGAACAAACGTATTAGTAGTGGCTGGATAGTGGAACAAATGTATTAGTGGTGGCTGGATAGTGGAACAAACGTATTAGTAGTGGCTGGATAGGCGAGCAAATGTATAAGTAGTGGCTGGATAGTGGAACAAATGTGTTAGTGGTGGCTGGATAGTGGAACAAACGTATTAGTAGTGGCTGGATAGGCGAGCAAATGTATAAGTAGTGGCTGGGTAGTGGAATAAATGTGGTAGTGGTGGCTGGATAGTGGAACAAATGTGTTAGTCGTGGCTGGATAGTGGAACAAATGTATAAGTAGTGGCTGGGTAGTGGAACAAATGGGTTAGTGGTGGCTGGATAGTGGAACAAATGGATTAGTGGTGGCTGGATAGTGGAACAAATGTGTTAGTCGTGGCTGGATAGTGGAACAAATGTATAAGTAGTGGCTGGGTAGTGGGATAAATGTGTTAGTGGTGGCTGGATAGTGGAACAAATTTATTACTGGAGGCTGGATAGGGGAACAAATGTATAAGTAGTGGCTGGATAGTGGAACAAATGTGTTAGCGGTGGCTGGATAGTGGAACAAATGTATTACTGGTGGCTGGATAGTGGAACAAATGTATAAGTAGTGGCTGGATAGTGGAATAAATGTGTTAGTGGTGGCTGGATAGTGGAACAAATGTGTTAGTAGTGGCTGGATAGTGGAACAAATGTATTAGAGGTCGCTGGATAGTGGAACAAATGTGTTAGTGGTGGCTGGATAGTGGAACAAACGTATTAGTGGTAGCTGGATGGTTGAACAAATGTATTAGTGGTGGCTGGATAGTGGAACAAATGTATTAGTGGTGGCTGGATAGTGGAACAAATGTATTAGTGGTGGCTGGGTAGTGGAACAAATGTATTAGTGGTGGCTGGATAGTGGAACAAATGTGTTAGCGGTAGCTGGATAGTGGAACAAATGTATTAGGGGTGTCTGGATAGTGGGACAACCAGATTAGTAGTGGCTGGATAGTGGAACAAATGTATTAATGGTAGCTGGATCGTGGAATTAATGTATTAGTGGTGGCTGGATAGTGGAACAAATGTATTAGTGGTGGCTGGATAGTGGAACAAATGTATTAGTGGTAGCTGGATGGTGGAACAAATGTATTAGTGGTAGCTGGATGGTTGACAACATGATTTAAAGTGCATGCTGGATTGCTAGAGGCTTGCGGAACAACTTGGTTGGTGGTAACTTGATGGCGCGACAACCAGATTAGGGGTGTCTGGATAGTGGGACAACCAGATTAGTGGTGTCTGGATAGTGGGACAACCAGATTAGCGGCGGCCAGAAAGTCATGAAACGCTCATCCTGACAGTGAAACTGTTGTCGCTTGTATTTTTGCAGGTATTCATATTACATTCCCTGTATCTCATTTTGCTCCGTCATGTCGTTATGAACGATTTATTTTGTCAGGTTAGATCACTGAACCAGAATGATGATTTCATTTCACAGAAAAGATTTGTGACCTACTTATCTATGATAGTACCGTTTATTTATTCATGGTTGCATAATTGCGACAAGACCCATCTAAAATTTGGCGCTGAACTAGTATGTACAGCATATTACGTAAACAATAGTAAACTATACTTCAGGAGTTGAGATCAACGTTAAGCGCACGAATATTTCGACACCGCGAAAATTTCCTCTTTTTCAGTATGCGTTATGAGGATACAACTGAATTATAAAAGGGAAGCTGTATCTGACTTATTGGCACGTACGTTGTTGCATACTGAGGTCGTCGATAACAAATGCACATATCTGTTTCAGTTTCACCGAGGAAAATCGCCGAGGTGGACACAAATGCCAATTGGCATTACATATTTGGCTGTGAGTGAATCATATTATCTAGCCGCCTTTACCAGCCCGAAAGCAAACATAAACAAATATAAACTAACTTCTGCGCACCGACTTTACAGACATGTGACCTTGTATGTACATGTGTGTACTAGAGGATCAATATAATTTTGAATAAATAAATAAGCAAAAGATAAAACAAAATGACGCTATATTGTTATTTAATGGGGCCATATTTCAAAAGGAAATGGATGTGTTTATGGAAAAGGATGTATGGCTCAGCAAACAACAACAATGCGACACATAAAACTCCTACCGAACTAGGCAAACTATGTATACATAAATCCAGGTAATGGCGTTTAACATCAATTCAACTTAACACCATAAGAGTAAGGAGTGAACACTTTCAAGGTAACTATTAAAGTACATGCTTGTCACTAATGACAATAAATAGATGCACTTTTAGGGTTGGTCTTAGACACTTCCGTTCTTGGTATATTAGTTAACCGCTGATAACTTGTTTCATTGGACGTTTTGAAGCGCTTTGTTATCAACACTGCAGCATATATGTACAGTGTAGATTTTGCAAAGTAATATATTTCTCTTGTGCATGGATGCTTCAATTTCAAATACTGGTTAATGGCCAAATATATAAATTTCAAAGTATGCATGAAAGAGATATGCATTTCTCGTCATTTACGTTTACTTCATCATAAGTAATAGAATCAGCCAGTTCAAATTTGGGAAAGACCGATATTCTTGTACAGATACTTTTCTTCAAGCGATTTGGTCATACGTGACCAAACTGTTGTTTTCTCTTCCGGCACAAGTTTATGAAACAATTAGCAAAAAGTGAGGTTTTATGTACATGTTAGAGGAAACTATTAACTTAACTTTAAATTCCTTGAACTACAACATTTAAAGTAGTATTCCTTAAACCATCGTTATACAAGTGTCTCTACGTCTCACCATTACTTTTGAGTGTATTTATCACACAATAATATATTATCATTGTTCTTTTTGTATTCACATACTTACAAAGTAAGGTTGATATACTATGCATTGAACATTCAATTACAAAATGTATGTATACCATGCAACATACTGTGAAATCAGATATTTTCGTGGGCTCAAATTTCGGGGTCTCCCGACAAAACACGATTTATTAGGTATATGAATTCGTAGTTTACGAGTACTGACACAAACGGATAATTGCTTTGTATCAAACTTGTGATAACTTCGTGGACCTATGAAGTCGTGGATGAAGATAACCCACGAAATCAACGGAATTAAAACCCCACGAAAATTAGTGATTTCACAGTAGTCAATTATTTACTCGCTATCTTTTTGATCAATAAATTGATATGGTCCTCAAATCTTTGTTATCTTCATGGTTGTCCATCTTGTAACAGCTCAGCGTTAAGAATCATCCGTATGGCGAATAAAATAAGAGACATATACAGGCGAACGAGTATAAAGAAGTACGTTTATTTTGCAATGTACACTTAGTTGCAGGATGTTTGTTGTACGTACAAGTTACTACAATTACATGCATGGAAATAGCGGCGTAGATATCGATCAACAGAAATATATCTGTCTTCATTTTTATATATGGCACGACCTAATGCAGTTTGTTGAATTGGTTTAAGGACAAATTATGTGTTAGGCTGAGAGGCCTCCAACACCTACATGCGATTATACAAATCATACAAATATGTGTTATTAGACTGAGAGGCCTCCAACACCTACATGCGATTATACAAATCATACAAATT
>NW_018479787.1:4163-5364 GCF_002113885.1 Mizuhopecten yessoensis | reverse complement strand
GTACCTGTACTAACAAGCTGGGACTTAGTGAGCTCTATAGGTAGGGAGATGTGTACCTGTACTAACAAGATGGGACTTAGTGAGCTCTATAGGTAGGGAGATGTGAGTACCTGTACTAACAAGATGTGACTTAGTGAGCTCTATAAGTAGGGATATGTGTACCTGTACTAACAAGCTGGGACTTAGTGAGCTCTATAGGTAGGGAGATGTGTACCTGTACTAACAAGATGGGACTTAGTCAGTTATATAGGTAGGGAGATGTGTACCTGTACTACCAAGATGGGACTTAGTGAGCTCTATAGGTAGGGAGATCTGTACCGGTACTAACAAGTTGGGACTTAGTGAGCTCTATAGGTAGGGAGATGTGTACCTGAACTAACAAGATGGGACTTAGTGGGCTCTATGTGTAGGGATATGTGTACCTGTACTAACAAGATGGGACTTAGTGAGCTCTATAGGTAGGGAGATGTATACCTGTACTAACACGATGGGACTAAGTCAGCTCTATAGATAGGGAGATGTGTACCTGTACTAACAAGATGTGATTTAGTGAGCTCTATAGGTAGGGAGATCTGTACCTGTACTAACAAGATGGGACTTCGTGAGCGCTATAGGTAGAGAGACGTGTACCTGTACTAACAAGGGTGGACTTATTCACTTATATAGGTAGAATATGTATACATGTACTAACAAGATGGAACTCGGTGAAATCTATAGGTAGGGAGATGTGTACCTGTACTAACAAGATGGGACTTAGTGAGCTCTATAGGTAGGGAAATGTGTACCTGTACTAACACGATGGGACTCCGTGAGCTCTATAGGTAGGAGGATGTGTACATGTACTAACAAGATGGGACTTAGTGAGCTCTATA
This sequence comes from Mizuhopecten yessoensis, assembly GCF_002113885.1. Taxonomy (NCBI): domain Eukaryota; kingdom Metazoa; phylum Mollusca; class Bivalvia; order Pectinida; family Pectinidae; genus Mizuhopecten; species Mizuhopecten yessoensis. Next base: position 4,492 of record NW_018479787.1, on the reverse strand, counting down.
GGTAGGGAGATGTGTACCTGTACTAACAAGATGGGACTAAGTGAGCTCTATAGGTAGGGAGATGTGAGTACCGGTACTAACAAGATGGGACTCCATGAGCTCTATAGGTAGGGAGATGTGTGTACCTGTACTAACAAGATGGAACTTAGTGAGCTCTATAGGTAGGGAGATGTGTACCTATACTAACAAGGTGGGACTTAGTGAGCTCTATAGGTAGGCGATGTGTACATGTACTAACAAGGTGGGACTTAGTGAGCTCTATAGGTAGGGAGATGTGTACCTGTACTAACAAGCTGGGACTTAGTGAGCTCTATAGGTAGGGAGATGTG
>NW_018479787.1:0-269 GCF_002113885.1 Mizuhopecten yessoensis | reverse complement strand
TAGGGAGATATGTACCTGTACTAACAAGATGTGACTTAGTGAGCTCTATAGGTAGGGAAATGTGTACCTGTACTAACAAGATGTGACTTAGTGAGCTCTATAGGTAGGGAGATGTGTACCTGTACTAACGTGATGGGACTTGGTCAGTTATATAGGTAGGGATATGTGTACCTGTACTGACAAGATGGGACTCCATGACCTCTGTAGGTAGGGAGATCTGTACATGTACTAACAAGATGGGACTTAGTGAGCTCTTTAGGTAGGGAAAT
>NW_018479786.1:33919-43954 GCF_002113885.1 Mizuhopecten yessoensis | reverse complement strand
CGATATACGCAGCGCAACAATTAATTTAATTTAAAAACATTTTATTACAGCCTTTATTAAAACACCAATATTTTCACATTGTTACATATATAGTCAGTGATCTCAGTGCCTCAGGTGTCTATGCCTTATCTTCGTTGCCTTATTTGTTTGTTTGCCGTACTACCGGCCTTTGTCGTCAGTTGCTGTAAGTTCTCAATTGTATATATAGTCAGTGATCTCAGTGGTTCATGTGTCCATGCCTTATCCTTCGTTGCCTTATTTGTTTGTTTGCCGTACTAACGGTCTTTGTCGTCAGTTGCTGTGAGCTCTCAATTGTATATATAGTCAGTGATCTCAGTGCCTCAGGCGTCTATGCCTTATCCTTCGTTGCCTTATTTGTTTGTTTGCCGTTCTAACGGTCTTTGACGTCAGTTGCTGTAAGTTCTCAATTGTATATATAGTCAGTGATCTCAGTGGTTCAGGTGTCTATGCCTTATCCTTTGTTGCCTTATTTGTTTGTTTGCCGTTCTAACGGTCTTTGTCGTCAGTTGCTGTGAGCTCTTAATTGTATATATAGTCAGTGATCTCAGTGGCTCGTTTGTCTATTCTTTATCCTTCGCTGCCTTATCTGTTTGTTTGCCGTACTAACGGTCTTTGTCGTCAGTTGCTGTAAATTCGCAAGTGTATGCATAGTCAGTGATCTCAGTGGCTCGTTTGTCTGTTTTTATCCTATGTTGCCGTATTTGTTTGTTTGCCGTTCTACCGGTCTTTGTCGTCAGTTGCTGTAAGTTTTCAATTGTATATATAGTCAGTGATCTCAGTGGCTCGTTTGTCTATTTTTTATCCTTCGTTGCCGTATTTGTTTGTTTGACGTACTACCTGTCTTTGTCGTCAGTTGCCGTACATTCTCAATTGTATATATAGTCAGTGGTCTCAGTGGCTCGTTTATCTGTGTCATCAGTTATCTTGGTTTTTCTCATGACTTTGCCGTAAGAAGTTTCAGTTATACTCTAATTTGTATCGTAAATTGTTCTCTTTTTAGTAGTTTTGTAGCGGCAGTAGCCTTACTGTTCTGCTGTCGTGATCGTAAGTTAGCTAACTAATCTTTTATTAGTCATTTTTGTAAGTTGATTAAATCATAGATTGTGTGTAAAACCGGATGTTTGATGTGTCGTTTGTAGTTGTCGGAAGTTTATGATTTTTCGTTTGTTTGTATTTTCAGTTACATTAACGGCCCCTTTGTATTTTGTCTTGTCATTTTCCCGAGTTGTTCGGTTGTCTGTCTTGCTGATTATCTGAAAGTTAGAGGTTTTTTTGTTGTCACATGGTGGGTTTTTTTTGTCGTTTGTCCTTTTGGCCAATATTCTTAGTGATTCGTTTGCCTTTGTCGTCTCTTTCCTAAGGCTTTCATTTTTCTGGTTTGTTAGTCGCTTAGGTAATCGTTTCTTGGTGTCAGTTGACTATAAAGTTCTTTTGTCTTGGCTTTATCATCAGTAGCCCTTGTTGTTAGTTTGCATGTGTCCGTTTGTCTGTACCAATAGCTGCCTTAGATTTTCGTGTTTATGTCTGTGTTTTCAATATCCTTGGTTGTTCGTTTGTTTGTGGCGTACGTGTCTTCAAAATTTCGTTTGTCTTATCTTTGTCATTAGTTGCTTTAGTTCTGTATTTGTTTGTGTTGGTAGTTGCCTTAGTTGTTCGTTTGTGTATGTCGTAAGATGTCTAAATGGTCCGTTTGCTTTTGTCGGAAATTGATTAATTTGTCATTTCGTTTCTGTTGTCAATTACCTTAGGTGTTCGTTTGTCAGTACTTTCACTTGCCTTAGTGGTTCATTTGTCTTTGTCGTCATGTTACTAAGTTGTGTGTATGTCTATGTAAACAGTTACCGTAATACATTTTAGTTCGTTTGTCGTTCTCATCAGTTTCCTTCGTATTTAATTTGTGTGTATTGCAAGCGTCTTGATTTGTTCGCTGGTACGTTTGACAAAGTGGTTCGTTTGTCTGTTTCATCAGTCACCGTCTTAGAATGTTTAACTTCATGGTGAGCATTCGTAGGTGTTCTTATGTCAGTGCAGTCAGTTGCCTAATATGTCAGTATTTTCTCCATTAGTTTGTTAGTTGTTTGTCTGAATTGTTAATTGGCCAATTGGTTCGTTTGTCTGTATCGTCAGTTTTGTCATTTTCCTAAGACTATCATTTGTCTATTTTGTTACTTGCCATGCGTTCGTGTATCCTTGTCAGTTGCCGTAATTACATTTTGTCTGTGTTGTTTATTGCCTTAGGTATTCCCTCGTTTTCGTCGCCAGTTGCCTTACCTGTCTGTTTTCAGTGTTTTTGTAGTCGTTTTTTTCTGTTATGGCATTCATTATGTTTACCGTTTGACTGTTTTCTGTATTTTCCTAACTGTTTGTTTGTCTGTTATGTCAGTCATTTAGTAGTCCGTTTGACTGTTTTATGTGCTTTTGAAGTTGTTTGTTTGTCTGTTTTGCCATCCATTATGTAGTAAGTTTGACTGTTTTTTATGTGTTTGCTGTTGTTCGTTTGTCTGTTTTATCATTAATTAGTCCGTTTGTCTGTTTTCCATCTTTGTATAGTTGTTCGTTGTGTCAATAACTAAGTTGTCCATTTGTCTTTGTTGTCATACTATTACATTGTTCGAGTGCCTATTTCGTCAGTTGCTAAAGTTGTCTCGTCATTTTCAATGTAATCCGTTTATCTATTTTCTGCCTAACCTGTCTGTTTTCTGGGATTTTTGTAGTTGTTTGGTTTTCGTTTTTCTCATTCCTTACGTAGTCCGTTTGTACGATTTCTGTGTTTTTGTAGTTGTCTGTTTGTCTGTTTTGTCATTCCTTATGTAATCCGTTATATGCTTTCTGTGTTTTTGCTGTCATCGTTAGCCTTAAGTTGTCAGAAATGTTCGATGTTTGTTCTTTAATTGTTGAAGTTGTTCGTTTGTTTGTCTTCTCTGCTTCCTTCGTGGTTCTTTAATTTTGGTCGTCAGATTATTAAGTTTTACCGTTATTGTTGTTGTTGTTGTTTTCATTTTCCTGTATCGTCAGTTGACATAGCTTTTTGTATGTCCTAATCGCCTAATTGTTAGTTTGTAAGTGATATCAATCATGGTTGTTTGCCACGGTCATCATTTGCCTTAGTTGATCTTTATAAATAGCGCTAATGATTTGTTCCTCTGTTTAATCAGTTGTCATCGCTGTTTGTTTGTCTTTGTCTTCTTTTCTCAAGCTGTTCATTCGTTGCTAATAGGGATGGTCTAAGTTGTTTGTTAGTATTTGTTGTCAGACACTTTTGGGAATCCTTACATGATTTTTGTCCTGAAAGTGTATAATTTAATCTAATAAACAATCATTTGATGTATTATACATAAAGATGTGTAAATGAGTTATATGCATTTTATGAAAACTCACTGATAAAGGAATGTCATATCAAATAGAAATCTAGTTTGACAGTTGAGATCTGTTCCATTAAAGTTGAAGATATAAGCAGGTGAGAGATGATCCACCACAGCTGACCATATATAATTAAACTAACGTTACATGTGGAAGTTAGCATACTTAAACGTAATACATTTTCTACAGACTCTAGCCATAGAAAGTTCGGAGTGCTTTTATATTTACATGTAGCAAACAATAGCAAGGTATTGCTGAAATGTGTATATCCTCTATAGTGATATCTATATTCTAAAATGTTTACAATATATCTATGTATGGAAATATAGTTGATACAAAAACTGGTCAAAGTCCCTGACAATATCAATATTAATACATTGCAGATCTGCTGTACACGTTTATGATCATGTGGTGTTTGTACAATCGTCCGATTGTTGACAAATAAGCAAAATATACATTTCGGTCTTTAAATGCATTTTCGAGAAAACAATCTTACCTTTTTGAATCAGTTGTGAGGAAGGTTTTTCCTTGCGAATCCTCCGAAGGAATGGTACTATTGGTAGTTTTATCCACGTCAGTTCTGTATGTCAGGTTTTTAGAAGTTTGGTAAGCTTCCATAGTGGTTCTTTCTATTGGTGTTGTTTCATGGCCTTGATTTGGTACTGCTATCTTTGAAAAGTTGTATATGGTGATGCCATTTAATACGTTTGATTCAGTCGTACTTCCGATCGATTGCTTTGTCGTGTTTTCTACTTCCGAATGTTTACTTAAATTGGTTCCATTACCATTGTTTTCCGTTGTTCCTGCTTGGTTGTCTGTGGAAGAAGTCGCCTCTAATTGGTTTGTTTGGATTACGCTAATTGTTTGTTTTTCAAGCCGTTCAAAATCGGTGAGATGTGTCAGCGTCTTTTAATACTTTCTTGAAATGCCCATACAGCAGTTTTCCCAAATATGTATACGAATTTAATGCGTTGTACCACGTCTGTTTATAATTCCAGTCTTGTTTTTCTTTACCATTTGTGAATTTTAAACATTGAAATGACTTCGTCTGAGGGGGGGAACCGAACTGAACTCTGGCTCAAGTGTCGGAGTGAGTGGTGGGGTCATACAAATACAGCCATATCCGGTTGAAGTGGTCAGTATTTTTGACCCAGTCGGTGGTCACGTGCCACAAAAAATGAAGGGAAAAATTTGGAACGGTGAATACATTGATTTGTGGCTGCTAGTAAAAACCGGGAATGAATTGGTAAAGCACGCGTCTGATTTTGATGGTGATTTGGTGGTAAAAGATGGTTGTTTACCCGATGTCAAACAAAAAGGCAAACTCATAACTAATATTTATGTCTGGACAAAAGCCTTTATGTTCTTTATGAGCATTGTGGCAAATGGCAGTACCCATCGGGTGCAAAGTGTACCAAATAGATTAAAATCTGAGGGCGATTTACATGTATTGTCTCCTTTTATTATTTTGGCTCTGAGAAATCATCCTTTACAAGACATTGCACAGGAGGTAGTCGGGGGATTTAAATTTGGTTTCAAACTCCAGTATAGTGGCCCGCAGGTCCCAATTTTTTCTTTCTAACAATCTTAAAAGTGTCAAGGAGGCCCCGGAAGTGCTGAGAGGGAACTTCAAAAGAATTATCTCTAGAGCGTATAGCTGGGCCATTTCACTCCCCGCCATTCCCAACATCCCGTATTTCTCTCTTGGGTCTGGTTCATGAAAAGGATAATGATTTTAGGGTCATTCATCACCTGTCGCATCCTGCTGTAAGGTCGGTGAACGACTTTATTGATAGTGAACTTTGTTCCGTGCATTACACCACGATTGTTGATGCGGTTGGCATGATACAGAGACTGGGGCGGGGTGCTTTATTAGCCAAGTCAGATATCAAGTCTGTCTTTAGGCTACTACCCATTTGGCCGGCGGATTTTGACCATTTAGGTTTTTGTTTTGATGATAATTTCTACTTTGACAAATACCTCTCTATGGGAGCCTCAATTAGTTGTGCTTTGTTTGAGAAATTTGCCGCAGCCCTTCATTGGTTTAGTACTTCGAGGAGTCATGATTCCAATCTTTTGCATTACTTAGATGACTTCTTAATGGATGGGGATAACAATTCAGAACAGTGTGCTCAATTTTTGAAAACATTTCAAGACTCTTGTGCGTTATGGGGTGTTCCCTTGGCACAGGAAAAACTGGGCCCAACACAGGTACTCACATTTTTGGGTATTGAGTTTGATACTATTCTACTGCAACTGCGGCTCCCTGCTGATAAACTAAATCAATTAAGGGCTGATTTGGTCAATGTAATGGGTAAGGTGAAAGTTACCTTTAGGGACTTGCAGTCTTTAATCGGATAATTGAATTTTGCTTGCCAAGTGGTGGCCCCTGACAGGCTTTTTCCCCGCAGACTAATCGACGCAACAATTTCGGTAAACTCATCACAAGATTAGGGTTACGCGAGACGCGAGAGATGCGTGAGGATCTCAGGTTGTGGCAAGTATTCCTGTCAGATTATAATGAGTTACCTTGATGCTTGATCGTTTCTGGACATCGAACACGACATTACAGATGTATACCGATAACGCTGGGGGTCTACACGGGGGTTTCGGCGCATATTTCCAAGGTCACTGGGCACAGGGGTGTTGGCCCAGAGAATTGGACATTTATCAGGGTATTTAAACTGATATTACATTCCTGGAATTATTCCCAGTTGTTGTTGAACTCAATTTATGGGGTCATTTTCTGGGAAATAGGAAAATTTTATTTCATGTAGACAATCAGGCTTTTGTCGTTATTGTAAACAAAAAATCGTCTAAATCTCTTCGGTTCTAGTAAGGAAATTGGTCTTAATGTCTCTAAAACTCAATATTTTAATGAAAGCTGAGCACATTCCTGGTAGAGATAATGTAATCGCTGACTCTCTTTCCCGTTGTGATTGGCAGCGCTTCAGAAGAGTGGGTCCCACAGCGGACTAGCATCCAACACCAATACAAGACCATCTATGGGCGATCTAGAGCGTAGATAAGGAGCTTCATCTTTATCAAAAAGATGGAGTCCATCTGTCTGGACTTGGCAACCAGATATGGACTAAGACCACAATTAATTTTACTATATGTTTCATCGTAACATTTAATTTCTGTAAAGTGATTTATGAAGTAGAATAATATCTCCACTTATTCAAATAAAGTGTTTACATTATAATCTTCAACTTATTTTTATTTAAGAATTTAAATTTAATTTTTTGCTTTAAACCAATACATCTTTCATTAAATGAATATTTAAACAGTGCCAAAACCATCATTCAGTCTCCATATCTACACAAAATACTCTAGAGACAATTACAATTATCATAGAGATAACTTGCACGCATGGACGCACCCACAGCCACCTGCATACACACACAAAGACAGATAGCCAGTGCCAAAGGCAGGGGTTTGTGTGAAAGGGACCCATCTCTTTGATGTTAAGGCTCTCCTGTTTTCTAAATCATCATCTTTAAAGTTGATAACAAACAAACTACACGAGAATGAGTAGACAAGTGGTCAGCACCACTCTGATTTTTGATTCTCAACACAACTTACCACTGACCACCACTACTACTATTACTACTATGAAGGGAGATGCTAAGAGGAGGAAAAATCATTTTCAACCTGGAAATATTCCAAGAATAAGGGCCAGACACTTAGAAGATCAAGCTGGACACCCAAATGACCAGGCTGTATTTACCAGAAGGCTAACTACAGAGGAGTTCAGGCTGGTGACCAAACCTTGTCATGATGGTCGATCACTTATAGCCTCGGACACTGAAGACAGACCATGTCCAGCTCGGATACTTCGTCAATCAACAGTTTCTCATGAAGACTCAGACTCTGAACCGGACAATATCGAGGGAAACAGAATTATTGATGTGCTCTTAATGGTAAAGATGTGGAATTCTGTATTCAGACTCCATGCAGAAAAACACTACGAGACAGGCAAAATTCCAGAGTTTGAACTTGACACCGAATGGAAACGGGCCCTGGGATGGAGTTGTTCCGTGCGGTGTGCTAAGTGCAGCTACCGGTCTCCACTGCACAGGCTCTACAGAGAAGCGGACACAAATAAGCCCAGACCAAAGCCAGCACTTGTGAACAGGTACCTATCATCAGCTCTGTGTGGCCAGTCTGTCAGCACCAAAGGAGCCAGACTGCTTCTCGGACACCTCAACATACCTGCCGGAGCAAAAAGTGGGATGCAGCAACAAGCTAACCTGGTGTCCAAGGAGACAACAGCACTCAACAAAATAGACATGGCCGAGAAGACCAGACAGTTAGTGGAGGTTAACCACCTGAGAGGGGATGTTAATCCGAGCACTATCGGAATAGCACTGGACGGGCGATAAACAGCACATCATTTGGAAGTGCTAAAAAAACCTGGCATTAATGCCTCACAGGGAATGAGTCTGGGCATTGAGACATCAACTCCTAAGAAGTGGATAGTAGCACGCACACTTCAGAACAAGCTGTGCTGGACTGGTGCTTGGCTGAGGGGAAAAGGATATGATGTCAACTGTCCTGGAGGCCACCCTGACTGCACAGCCAAAACTGACCGATACGACGGCCTGTCAGAGCATGCCATGGGAAAAAACATTGGAGATCAGCTGACCAGTCAAGGTATTTCGGTCAAGTACGCCACGACTGACGGGGACGGTACTGGAGCCAAACGCATTGAGGAGGCCATGCAAGCCCTAGATCACATGTGGAAGGTGGAGAGACTGGAGAGAAACGGACCTATCAATGTGTCCTTGCCAAATTACCAGAATTTCGGAGGAAATGCTGAGGGACGGTTGGACAGCACAATTTTAACCATAAATAATACCGCGGGCAAGGCCACTCAGCAGAAAGTACAACATCTTGGTGGAACTCTGAGTAAGGAGGTTCGACATCAGCTGGACCAAATAAGCTCAGAGGAAATTTATCAGCGCCAGCGTCAGTACAAACCTGATGTCAAGAGGAGAAATCTTGAGTTGTTGGTGGAACAGCACAGGGAACACGCAAACAGGTCAAAGTCTGCCAGGAAGTCTGACTACAGGAAAAGTCAACTTGATCCAACACTGCATCGAACCAGGGGAGACAATCAACCTCATGACCACCTGTATTGAGAGAAAAATGACATTTTATTTGAGGAGACTTTTTTTTGAAATCAAAGACAAAGTTCCAAATTCAAGAAATATGTAACAAAATAAGATAAAAGTTACATATATATGACTACCTAAAGAGGGAACCTCCACGTGGTGGTAGTTGGAAAATGTTGTATCTGTGTATACAATAGCTAATACCCTCAAAAATACTTGTTTTTTTTTTTTTCAATCAAGCCGCTTTCAATTCAAAGAATTCCCCCATTTATCTTTTAAAAATCCGGTATGAATACATAAAAACACATAATATGCAAATTTAAGTGTCTTTAGTGACCCCCTCAAGCGGCGGATGGCTGACAGGCTAATTCCAAAGGTTGAGATTTCTTTATCATATATCAGCTCATATATGGGAAGTACACCTACACTGTGGTACCACAGGTTAGGCAATGGTAGACCATCTCATGTAAACCGGAATGGTCAGTTCTTTACTGTATACCAGTTTGAGCTATTTTGTTCCAAGAAAAAACCGGGGACAGGTGTTTTAAATATGGGTAATAATATACCAATTATAATATATGGGCTCGTGTATTGTAGAAATCACACCTAGTTTACTCTATTGGTGGGTTTACATAGAGAAAAAGAGACTGGCAGTGTTACCACTGGGTCACTAACATGGGGGGGGGGGGCCTTTATATAATCTGTGAATTTGTAGGATTTGGTGAATCGTAACTGTGGCCAGTAATTCTCCAAGTCTACAGTGTAATTTGGTGTTTGTGTTATTTTGTTATGAATCTTTAACTAAAACTAAAAATAAGCCGCTAGCTATTTTCGGGATTTGAGGGAATTTCATGGAAACCGTCAAAGAAAAAATCCAGCAACTGCAGCATATAAATACAGATGATATCGTAGATGAACATTCATGATATTGGTATCAAAAAGTAGATAAGAATATTTGTACTTTTGGCTGTGTCGTATTTTGTGTTTAGTATCACAATACACAATATCTTGTCCAGTTGCCATGTACAGATTATAATGTGCTTGCTACTATAAGTATACATGATTGTAAACTTTAAATTCAACCGTTCAAGCCCTGAGAGTAATTGCCAATAAAAAAATACCTTTACAAGTTATTGGTTAATTCATTTGTACTCTCTTTTCTCAGCGCAAAATATAATAAACACGTATGTCATTTCCTTGCGGTATCTCATTATAATACCATTAATTGTGTCACACATTCATATATATAATAAACAATACCAAGACAAAGAAAACATCTACATACAATACATTGCAAAAATCATTTTGCATTCAGGCTGGGTTTGATGACTTTTATAAACATATTTTCTTTAATTTCTCTTGCAACTACATCGTCGCTATTCAGTTTGTAAATAGGTAACTATTTTTTNTATCTCATTATAATACCATTAATTGTGTCACACATTCATATATATATATATATAGAATAAAAACAATTTTTTTCAGATCGTCCGCTAGGCCTTTCTGCCTTCTAGGGCTTCTTCAGGCGGATTGATGT
>NW_018479786.1:12952-33653 GCF_002113885.1 Mizuhopecten yessoensis | reverse complement strand
TATATGGGGCAAAGAAGTAATTCCAACAGTGTGGACAAGTTTAGGTTGTCAAATTTTCGGAGCGATCCGCTCCTTTTTCAAGACACAGTGAAACAGAACAGTTACATGTACATATACATCATATTACAAGAAGATAGAATTGATATACTATAATTGAAAATATAGCTATTATATAAAACCAATAGTCCCCTCGGCTAAAGACAGCCGAAGGCAGCAATTAAGCTGAGAGCATCGCGGACAAGGAACGCTGATGTTGAGGACCTATTCTTGCGCAAGATGCACTGTCATATAAAGTGAGTCAACGAGAGATATCAAAAACGTGGAACATGTGCATTTGTGTGCATTTGGAAATCTGGTCCGGTAAATGTGAAAAATCTCCAATCTGCTACGGAATGTCTCATTAGTCGCCTCTCAATACTGCGATGGATCTAAGTCACAGCAGGGGGTCCCACTTAGACGCCTCTTTTGGTTTGCAGGAATAATGCATGTAATTATCAAATAAGTGAGTGCAGGATGAATAAGTAGATAAAATTGCAAAGATACTGTATAAATCTGCAAAATAAATCTGACAACGGCTGTTGGTCACACACACTGACATTAAGCAGCAGGCAGGCGAGATAGCAGACCAACTGTGCAGTAATGAATCATTAGGTCAAATGCCCCCTGGAAGGAAAACGAGCGGATGGCAACCGCCTATCGTTCGTTCATACCTCGAGGGTAGCGGGTTTGTAGATTGGTGATCAAAAACCGTTCTCTCGTACGTCATCTCGTTTCATCCCATGTAGGGCAATGATCTATGGCAACAGCCTGCATGTCTTTCCAACTATGGCTAGGCATATTAAAATGCCTTGCCACAGGGAAGTCTGGTTTGTTCTGCTTGATGGAGCAGCGGTGGTTGTTGATCCTGACAATGACCTGGGTGCATGTCTCGCCCACGTACTGTAACTTGCATTTATTGCAGGTAATAAGGTACACCACATTGACTGATGTGCAAGTCAGCGTTTGTAGTATGTGATACACTTTGCCGTTGATTGTACATTGAAATGTATTTGTGGGGCGCGTGTATGGACACAGTTTGCACACCTTCTTGTTACAGGTATTGAAAGAGCCTTTCGCCGCAGCAGGGTTAGGTGTAGGTAGCTTGCTGCTTAACACAAGATCTCTAATGTGTTTAGGTCTACGATATGCCAGTATAGGAGACTCTGGAAAGATCTGCCCAAGTTTCGCTGAAGATTCGATGATGCGCCAGTGCTTTTCCAAGATAGATGGAAGTGGCGGCATGTCTTGTTGGAACATGACTACGCAAGGTACCCTTTGTGTATGGGGTCTGACTTTGTATACAAGCAGACTGGCCCTGTCCAGTACCCTCACTTTGTCTATTTCCCGATCTATCAAAGTAGATTTGTATCCTCTGCCAAGAAGATGGGACTTTAACTCTGAACATCTGCGTTCAAAGATGATGTCATCCGAAATAATACGCCTGATGCGCAGAGCTTGGGAGTAGGGTATGCTTCTCGTGGTGTGCGAGGGGTGACAACTGGATGGGAGGAGATACTGGTGTGTGTCAGTAGGTTTACAGTGGAGGTCCGTACTAATCTTACCATCAATCAGAGTGGAACTGGTGTCCAAAAATGTGTTGCTCTCCGTTGAGATATCCGCTGTGAATTTGATGGTGGCGTGGAACGCGTTAGCGTACTCAATAAACTCGTCAAGGGAGTCCCGACCCGATGTCCATTTGATTTCAACGTCATCGATAAATCTCAACCAGCTAAATGGCTTAATTGGAGCAGATGTTAAAAGTTGGGCTTCAAGATGTCCCATAAAAACATTGGCATATGAGGGGGCCATCTTAGTACCCATGGCTGTACCACTAACTTGTATGTAGTTATCCTCATTGAATGTAAAGTTGTTAAGTGTGAGGACAAGTCTCAGTAAATCCACCAGGCTATCAGTCGATGGGTTTTTGGTACTGCGCCGTTCCCATGCCTCGCGACAGACTGCAATGCCGCCGTCATGCGGTATGTTAGTGTAGAGGGAAACGACGTCCATCGTAACTAACAAGGTACCTTCTGGTAAGTTCTTAGCAGGTGTTTTGTTTAGATAGTCTGTGGTGTCTTTTAAAAAAGATGGTAAATGTTCTACGAATGGTCGGAGGTGGAAGTCAACAAACTGGGAAATTTTCTCCGTCGGGTGGTTGATCGAGTTATTGATGGGTCTACCAGGGTTCCCAGGTTTTTGAATTTTAGGAAGATGATAAAACTTTCCTGCTTGAGGATTTTCGGGGCACAGGAATTTCGCGGTATCGTTGTCAATATCACCCTTCTCTAAAATTCTATTGATGGTATTATTAATCTGCTGTGCGTGTACGTGCGTCAGGTCACTATCGACCTTACGATAAAATGTCTCGTTGGAGAGTTGCCGATTAGCCTCTGGGATGTAGTCGTCCCTGTTCATTATAACAACTGCACAGCCTTTGTCCGCTGGCTTGATGACAATGTCCGAATTATTTTTCAGGGATTTGAGTGCCTGGCGTTCCAAAGGTGACAGATTGTCCTTGGTTGTCTGCATGTTGTTTAAGTTGACGGTTACTTCCTCCTTCACTGCACTGATGAACGCTTCGAGAGCAGGTACTCTGCTGGGAGACGGGTTCCATTTACTTTTATGTTTGAATGGATTGATCAGGGGTGCGACGGGAGACACTTCTGACTGAGTATCCTCTACATCAACTGGGTCAGGATCTTTAGCAAAGTACACGCGTAGGCGAAGTAGCCTGTAGAATCTGTCCATGTCTTCGATCAGCTCTGCATTGTTGGGGCTTTTGGGGATCGGACAAAAATTAAGACCCTTAGTAAGAAGAGCATGCTCTTGTTCTGTAAGGGGATGGTTTGATAGGTTGACGACTGTATTACTCGTAGTGGTCTTGACAGTTTGGTGTTTACGTTGGAACCTTCTCCCTCTTGTCTTTTTAACTGTGCGACGTGAGTTGATGTCAGTTTCCGGGAGATTGTGAAGCCCATCACGGTGGAAATTTTCATTTGTGTATGTCTAAGAGATGTACGTTTGATGTTTTCGAAATATTGAATCTTCTGAAGGTAGATGTTTCTATCATTCTCGGGTATAACTGAAGTCAGGTGTTTTAAATTAACTGCCAGTTCCTTAGACGCACCAGAAAGTTTACTATTACAAATGCCTTGAAGAAGATGTAGAAGTTTAGTTTGACTGACAAGTTTGATGTGGTCAAAGCGTGCAGTAGCAGATTTAGACATAAGACCAACATTGGGCGTGCACTTGAATCGTAAACCTTGGGGTACAATATTGTCCTGGATGTACGAGTTGTAGTTGCTAAGATGGTGCTGCAAGGTAACAACTCTCTGGGCTCCTCTTTTAGCTTTGTTGTAGATGGTTACTGGATCCATAGTAGTAAAAATAAGAAGAAACAAGATTGACAGCAAAGACGATACAAAACAATAACAAGGATGATACACAACAATTAAGGGAGAAACCGGATCATAAAAAAGGTGGACTAAGTTATGTATATATAAATAAAGCATGGACATTTAAAACTAGTTATCGCTATATATATATAGACACGTGTGTAGGCGCATGTAATAAAACTGTTAAAACTGTCAACTTAGTATAATAACTTAGAGAAAAAAGAAGTACAACGTAAGAATCGTATCTAGCATCGATATACCAATAAATACATACATAAATATGTAATACAACTATTGGAGATTGTTAAGTGAACATACTGTCGTTCAGTATCGTAGTAATGACGATATAGCCATAGGGTGTTTATTTAATCTTAGTTGTTATTTATCATAGGACACCTGATAACCTTATTTTAAAGACTATTTTGCACTATAAAAAGTAATAGCTTTGACTGAATATTGGTATGATTAATAATAAGAAAACTGCATTGTCCTATCTTGATATTCTTACGTAATTCATTGGTTAGTTTATTTGTCGAATGGAGCCTACTTGCGCATTTCTGGGTTGGATCAGCAAGATCACTTGTTAGGAAGTCAAAAACAAATCTGGGAAAATATCGTCATAAAAACCAATCCTTTAACAAACATCAATATCGTAATATACATATTTCCATCTCTGCTAGGTTTTTGCAGGTATTTCGTTTCATTTGTGTTCTCTACTTTGGTTCATTTTCAGGCAAATCTAATGCAAAAATATCTGACTATCCTACCGGTATTTTTTTAGCAATGAAAGTAGTACAGATTATTAACGCTAGCTTGAATGGCTTCAACACCAAGATAGTGTAGTCAATGTGAAATACGAAGTTGGTTGTGACCTCCTAGCAGGAATACATTCTTGCACGTTTTGAAAATACTGCTTTAAGAGAAAATGATATATCATTTTAAAAACTATGCTGTATATCTCCATATGTGTCTGGCGCTGTAGACATGGGTTTTAAACTTTTTTGACCCTTAGGACTAATTGATGGCCGATATAGCCATATAGTGCTGTACATTGTTTAGTTTGTTTGCTTCTAAACTTTACAACTGATTGATGGACGATATAGCCATATTGTGCTGTACATTGTTAAGTTTGTTTGCTTCCTAAACTTTAGAAATGACTGATGGACGATATAGCCATATTGTGCTGTACATTGTTTAGTTTGTTTGCTTCCGAAACTTTAGAACTGATTGATGGGCGATATAGCCATATAGTGCTGTACATTGTTTAGTTTGTTTGCTTCTAAACTTTACAACTGATTGATGGACGATATAGCCATATAGTGCTGTACATTGTTTAGTTTGTTTGCTTCTAAACTTTAGAACTGATTGATGGACGATATAGCCATATAGTGCTGTACATTGTTTAGTTTGTTTGCTTCTAAACTTTACAACTGATTGATGGACGATATAGCCATATAGTGCTGTACATTGTTTAGTTTGTTTGCTTCTAAACTTTACAACTGATTGATGGACGATATAGCCATATAGTGCTGTACATTGTTTAGTTTGTTTGCTTCTAAACTTTACAACTGATTGATGGACGATATAGCCATATAGTGCTGTACATTGTTTAGTTTGTTTGCTTCTAAACTTTACAACTGATTGATGGACGATATAGCCATATAGTGCTGTACATTGTTTAGTTTGTTTGCTTCCTAAACTTTAGAACTGATTGATGGACGATATAGCCATATAGTGCTGTACATTGTTTAGTTTGTTTGCTTCTAAACTTTAGAACTGATTGATGGACGATATAGCCATATAGTGCTGTACATTGTTTAGTTTGTTTGCTTCTAAACTTTAGAACTGATTGATGGACGATATAGCCATATAGTACTCTGCATTGTTAAGTTTGTTTGCTCCTAAACTTTAGAACTGATTGATGGACGATATAGCCATATAGTGCTGTACATTGTTTAGTTTGTTTGCTTCCTAAACTTTAGAATTGCATCTTTAGTTTGTATTTCTAGTGGCTACTTCACAAGTTTGTAACAATATATGTTTTTCTTTTTTTTTAAATGATTACGTTTACAAAACTCATTTGGTTGTCAAGTGTTTTCAAAGGCGTTAAAAAATCTTTTTAGAAAAATACCAGTTATCTTGTAAATGTATCAACTCCTCGTTATTCTTGCTTTATGATGGGTACACATTTAAACTGTGTACTACTTTAAGTATGCCACGTCCGCTGGGTAGCAAACACCAAATAGGTGCGTCTCACAACTTAAAGCTTTTTTTGGCTATCCTCACTGGTTGCGTGCATAGGAAAAGCAAACAGGTAACCTATGTTGTCTATGGTAAGAACAGGCAGAGACTGCAGCAGGTCTTTTACAGTCTATATCAGGTAAGTTCAGTTTTATATAATTTAGATATAAAAAACACACGATTAAGTATATTTTATTTTTTAAAAAAAGTTTCATTAATTTCTACCACGTAATGACGTATCGGCTTGATATATTTGAATACGTTTATAAGTGAAAAAAAATAAAAGGTATTTTTAATTATTTTTTTCATTTCCCTTTTTATTGTAATGTGACACACGATTTGTTTTCTAAAAATGGTAAATTAGCTTTGTGATGATTTAGTTTACCTTAAGGTCATTTGAGAAGGGTTGTCAAACGCGTTATATCTAATAACAATTATGAAAAATCTTTAGATGTATTTTACAGTCAGAACAAGAAAATAGTAGAATATAAATAGAAAATGGCATTTAAACAATATCGTGCCTGGTTTTTGAGTTATTATGAACGAATTTGTTATCTTTTTGTACTGTTAAATGCCAACATACAGCATGCATGTCTAACGACTTTATAGTGTAAGGTTTACTATTTATTAAAGACAAATATCATTGGATTTCTACTTATCGACGAAACGAGCAAGATATTGAATTTGAATATGTAAATCTATTTTTGTGTCATATCCATAAATTTGTTGTTTTTTACCAAATGGGTGTCGTGTTTGGATAGGGTAAAAAAATTTACAATGTAATAATTTCATTTAGTTTGGTGATAATGTTTTCAAATGCTAGTCATTCTTATATTTTATTATGTGTAATGTATCACTTCTATATTACTTTAAAAATAGAATTTGCATTAAATGTAAAATCAAACAATCAATAAACGTATAAGATAGTGTCATGTTTTCGACTGAAAAATAAAAATGCATTATTGTATTTCCACAGTTTTTTTTATATATTCCTTTGGTTCTCATCATATCAGTTCAAGAACACATTTTAAAAAGAGTCTACCACAGTATCAACACGCGAAACTTAAAAGGCACTAAACCAAAAAGCATATACCATGAATCCCTCGAACAACCAAACCTAGGGCAATGGGCTGTAGCAGAAACAATTCTCTATTCGTGTATTTTTCTAACAGCATTGTAGAATAATGTAATATTGCTAATAAACATAAGCTAAAAGAAATGACTAGAACAATAACACAGTGATAGGCAGGTGATTTTTAGTTAGATGAACTACACTGCTTAGTTTACAGTCAATATCATAAATGTTCTAGATTATCAGAGTACTTACCGCTGGAATACAGAATTAGGCGCTGCCACGCCGTCAGTCTAGTAAGCCAATGACAACATCAAGCAGCGCCATTTCGTTTCTACTTGCACGGCATATATCCAAGTCAAACTAATAACTTACATACAGACTTGAACTAATGAATTCGTTTTGAATTGAAGTTAATCTTAAACTAATCAAACAATTTGAATTGTAAAATTTAGGAATATGCAAAACATGTTCAATCAAGTCGACTGATTGCATTGGTTACTTGATGTTCGGGGTCATTACCTTATTGGGAGATACGTGTACTTCAGGTAAATGTTATGCAGGGAAAGTGACTGTGAGAGTGAATCGTGTGCATCAATTTTAATTTGCATCCTGTTTTCTCATTGTCAGTCAATAATTTTGGGAAAACCCATTCATTTAAAAAGAAGCCATATCTAATTAAGTTCGCTAATGCCGAAAAAAATGAAAAAATAGGCCCCAGCTAGAGTTTACCTTTCTGGATATTTTAAGCAAACTACCTCCCTGGGATTGTTGTTTTTTTAAACATAATACATGTAACTAAAAAAAGTCAAAAAAGGTTTGATTTTTTACCTTAATCAAAAATATTCGTAACTATCAAGTTGAATAATTTTCTTACATGCTTTGCATTTATTGTATGAAATATAGATCATGCAAATCGTCTATGTATTATTCTTAACAGAGTTTCTTCAAAAGAATCGATCAAATTACAAAAATAATAGCCTAAACACATAAAACCGATGGGTTCTTTTTATTTATTTTTTATTTTTCATTTCATAGACATATACATATTAGACATACATCAACACAGTATACAAGTAGTTTCAAACACACATCAAATACATACATATATCCACATCTGTGCTCCTGTCTCCATACCGTCTCACCTTCAATTCATATAAGCCGTAGTATACAATTAGGCCCACATTCATATACTCAAAGGTATGATTAAGCACATATACATACAACAGATACACACAAGATACACACATATATACACACACACACATACATACACATACATACACACACACACATATATACATACTCCATACACACTGCACATATATACATACATGCATTATTCATACATACATGTACATACATCTGCACACACATCCATGCCTATACACATACTGTACAATGCATCACATGTATGCATAACAATGCAGCATACATATATATCGAGCGGTGAAGAACATTCTTTCGTACCTACACATAAAAAAGTAAAGCAGGAAATACAGAAAAAGACAGAAGCAGCTGTCCAGAAAGAAAGAGAGACAAAAAACATATATCTATTCTAGGAAGAGAGACCATTTGCCCAATATCCCATGAAACTCATCACATATATTTTTCTGTTTGTGTATAAGATTTTGTATTCTAATTCCCACTTGTATGTGAATTTTCAAAGTGTTCAATTGTAGATCTTTCTTCAAGCATCTAGAATCGTAAATATATTGTTTTATTATAAGTAACAAATAATTATCTACCATATGAGCCTTTTGATTATCTCTGAATTTGCCAGACAGAAACTTATTTTTTGTATTTAAATATATTTGAAAATTTTGGAGTAATTCCTGGATCTTATCACATTTCCACAGAAGATGTATTATAGTTTCTCTTTCTGTTTTACAAAAAAGTTTAATAGTCAAAATTCTATGGTTTTACAAAAAGTACAATCTCCATTTTCAGTTAAACCAACTTTTTGTGTATATGAATTAGTAGTCAAAATTCTATGGTTTATCCTATATTGTAACCATAAAAGCTTTGAGTTTTCAATGGTCTCAAAAAGACATTTGTAAACTAATCTCCAATCTTCCACAACTATTCCTAATGAGAGATGCCATTTTACCTGTGCAGCTGGTTGAGTATTGTTTTTAATGAGTACTCGATGTACATCCTGGGCTCCTCTTGTTCTTTTTAAAACTGATTTATATTGATAGGTACTCAAGGTAGAAATTGTCTCTCATGTATATTTAGTCCCTGTCGATCAACATATTTGCGAATAGCTGCAGCCATTCCCTGATAAGTTAAATAATTTGTCCTGATATCATATCTGGTATTAAACTCTTCATGTGAATAAATAGATCCATCATGTCTAAACATATTATGTACATGTGTTATTCCTTAAGAGTACCAGGTTTTATAGAGTACAGTTTGCCCGCCAATTTTGATATGTTCATTATACCATAAAGGATTTTCCAATATATTATGTTCATATTGTTTGCTCGCCAAAACAGTAGCAAACCAGGCTTTTAAAAAATGTTTTGTACTCCACAATTTGCTGGGTAGTCGGTATTAAAAGCATTATTAAACATATTTACCCAATTATTGGTTTCTCTGTATCTACATCAAATTCTATCCCAAATAAGTTAAACTTGGAATTACCCCATAATAGGTTTAGATTTGTCTCGTATATTGTTTCACTACATTTTTGGTTGCCAATCCAAATCACTTGGGTTTTTGAAAAAATTAAATTCAGTCCTGAAATTCTGGCATATTTATTTAAATCTGAAATAGTGGAATTTAGAGATAATCTAGTGCCATCTAGTATGTCTGTGGTGTCATATGCGTATTGTGATAGTAAAAACTCCTTATCCCTTATTTTTATACCTTTGATATTTTTATTATTTCTCATATAATCGATAAAATTTAACACAGAGAATGAATATGTATGGTGATACTGGATCCCCTTGTCTGGACCCACGCTTAATATTTTTTTTAAAAAAAAGACAAATTGCCACCTTGAACTACTGCTGATTTGGAATCATGTTGGGATAAGTTGATCCATTTAATTATATTTTTACCAAAATTGAAAAAGTGTTTTCCTGATAAAACTCTATGAGATAGAGTCAAACGCTTTTTCAAAATTAATTAGTAATAAAAGTCCTGGTAAATTATTTTCCTCTGTGTACTGCATAATATCATAGATCAGTCTTGTGTTTTCGCCAATATATCTCCCCGGAATAAAGCCTATCCGATCAGTACTGATTAATTTCTTCAGCAGATTTTTCATTCTATTAGCAATTGAACCTGAAGCAATTTTATAAACAACGTTAAGTAAAGTTATTGGTCTCCAATTTTTCAAAATAATTCTAGATTTATCTCCCTATGGTATACATGTTATTATTCCTTGTTTTTTGTGTTTCAGATAGGTTGTTATCTCAAAACCATAATTTATAGATCTTTCAATAAAATGTTTTCAATGCTTTTCCAAAAAAAACAAACAAAAAAAAACTCAATTATGAAACCATCTGATCCTGGACTTTTGTTGTTTTTCATTTTCATTCATGTTTTTGCACGTTCACTAATGTTCAATGGTTCTTCTAAAGCTTCAGATTCAATATCCGACAGTTTTGGAACATCATATTCATTTAATAATATATTTAAGTCTTCATCGAGTATATTATAAAAAAAATGTATATAAGTTTTTATAGAAGAGTTCAATTTCTTTTAATATTTCAGACTGATCTGTTATAACATTACCATTTGATTTCTCTACTCTTGGTATAATTTTGTTTGTGAAATTTCTTGACTCAAGTCCACAAATATATTTACTAGGCTTTTCCCCTTCTTGTATCCTTTTTGCTTTTGACCTTATCATACTTCCTTCAAGTTTGTGTTTCCTTATTTCTTCTAATTCTGCTTTTTTGTATCTAATGTTTTATTGTACTGATTATGATGCTATAACTGTTGAATTTCATGTAAAAGAGTTTTTTCTTTTTCTAAGAAGTATTTTTTTTTTATAACTAGAGTGGGAGATTGATTTCCCTCTGATTTCCATAAGGAGTGTCTCTAAAAATAACTGGTCGTTAATTATAAATTGTATTTCATTGTCGGGTATATTACTTATGTTTTCCTTATTATAAACACTGTTAGTATATATTGTTCTTTAATTCTTAAAATGGTTTCATTGATAAACTTAACATAATCTGAGTCAAATAATAAAGTGTTTCCATAAACCTCTCCCTTTTTAAAATCCTTAAACTGTAATGTAATTGTTATACTGGAATGGTCAGATCTATAACTTGGTTCAATTGTTGCTGACATTAAGCTTGGTAAAATATTTTCAGATATAAGAAATAAGTCAATTTTAGATTGTTTAAGAGGTTGTTTACGCCAGGTATATCTTTTAGCTTCTGGGTGTGATTCTCTAAATGAGTCGATCAAATCAAAATTTTCCATAATTTCTAAGACTTTATTTCTAGCGTTTGAATTATTGATGTATTTGTAGTTATCATAATCAAGAGTAGGATTTAAGACAAGATTAAAGTCTCCACACATAATACAATGATCACTATTTAATTCAACTATGTTAGCAACATTTTCATAAAGATCTGGTTTGTCTGTGTTTGGTCCATATAATGTGACTAAGGTAATTTTCCTATCATCTATTTGCAAACCCAGCACTAGAAGATTTCCAGCCTGATCTTTTTTATTTGTATAACTTTGTATTCAAAATTGTTCTTAAAAAGGATAGCGACTCCCCGAGAATATGAAATAAAAGAACTAAAATAGCAATCACCATCCCAGTTTGCTCTTATTATTTGCTGTTTTTCTTCGGTAAAGAGTGTGTCTTGTACCTGTCTCAGGTAAGAAAAGACATATTTTTGTTTGTTTAAGTCACATAGTCCTCGACAGTTTACAGACAGAATTGGTACACCCTCCACGGTAGAGCTTGATAAGACAATTTATGCATGTAGCTGTAAGTGATATGGGCCACGTGGGATTCGATGTGGTATAATTTCGTAATACTATGCCAGGCTTTGCAAAGGTTGAAGAGGAAAAACAATAAGGAAAAATGAAACAGCACAGATACACAAACATATACATATTAATAACACAAAAAATGCTGATAGCTGTCAATAGGGTACAAAAGCGCAGCAATTTACTTTCCCAAAACAGCGAGACGATGGAGCCCTACGTTACACATAACGGAAGTAAGCAAGCGCTGACGAGATAAAGATTTTGTCTCCTGTGGTGAGTTCGGATACGAGCACACTAACAACATGAAAGTATTGTCAAAACCATTTTTTTCTGTATCTTTTCATCATTTATTTAACCATTTTTAACGAAAAAATGATCGCACGAAATTGGAAATTATACGATGTTTCATCATTCATATTATCTCGAAAGCACATCATATAACAATAGTGTAAATCACAAGTCCCTGTGCACTAACCCGAACATAAAACGTACGTGTGCATTATTGTTTTGGGTCGTCTCATAATAACCAAAGAAGGTAAAAATACAATTACTAACATTTCTGTTGGTGAAAACATATATATGTGAGACTGAAGCATCTCATTCAGTACAAAACAGTAAAAGAAAACCTGCCTACATTACATTCCGGCGTTTACAGGTGTTTACAGGTTACGTACGTAACACAGGTATATTACACACATTGCTTGTCAGGGGCAATCTTGGTATACAATAAATATTTTGAAGTATCATAAAAAATCATGTGCAAAGCTTACATTGCGAAGGAATATATTACACACATTGTTGGATTTACAAATGTAGCTAAAATGTCTATGTTTCGCTTATATGTCAATTTGTTTTCATCGGTGCATTTGTAAATACAACTAGAAAAACAATTTAAAAGATTTACACAAAGCAAAGACATGTCGAGAGACAAAATATAACCTAAACAATGAAATCTTTGAGACTTACATAAGACATTCAGTTTATATAAAGTTCTTCAATAAACATCTCACGTGAAAAAAATATTGGCTTAGTCCTTTCTTATAGATCTAACAATTAGGAAGAGATTCAAAGTTTGTCCACATCAAAACCAGAGTAAACCCGGTGAACTGTGTTATTAGATTTGAGGCGCACCAAAATTGTCCCGTTCTGTAACCAAGTTTCTGCAATTCTTTCGTCTAACTGACATGTTCTTACAAGATATTGGTTCTCACGACTTAAATCATCTCTTATCACATACCTTGTGCCTCTGAGGTTTTTCCTTTTCTCTACACTTTCGATTTGTTTTCGTCTACACATGAATTTTACAATCACCGGTCTACTTTGAGTGTTCCTGAATAATTCGATGCGATGGGCAATATCTATAACTTTGTCCGTGACGTCCATTTTCACCTTATCTGCTAGAATTTTATAACGTTTGAGCACGTGTATTCTAACCGTTGTGTTTCATGATCTTCTAATCCAAAAATTCGGATGCTGGATTTTCTCGTATACTGCTTTAGTACATTTATGTCGTGGTTTGTTTTTTCTGCAATGTATCCCACCTCTCCGATGTCGCTTTCCGTCCCGTCTACTCTCTTTTCTAGTTGTATTATTCTGTTGTGCATTTCTTCGTTTTTCCCCTCTAAGTCGAAAACCTTTGATTCCTGTTGATCTATACGTTCCACCATTTTCTCCATGATTCCGTCCTTGGCTAACTCTATTGCCTGTGCTAAATCTTTCTTTGTCGCCATTTTGTCAAAATTTGCCTTCATTTCTTCTTTTGTCACTAAAGTAGACAGTGTTTGGTCAATAGAGTCCACTTGTTGTTGTATAAGCGACATCATTTTCTTAAATTCCTCATTCATTCGCTTTAGTTGGGCCTCCATTGTAATGGCGGTAATCGTCGTTTGTGTGGAAAGTATTTTTGAACTAGTTTTACCGTCTTAGAAAGGATTTTTTTCTTCTATCCGAACTAGAAATTGAAATATTTTACGTTTTTTACCTAGGTTGGTTCCTGCTGGCATGCTTACTCGTGTTTTATAACGCTGTGACTACCCCGTCACGCACGGGCAATATACCTGTATACACGTACCCGTAAACGTACATAAAGGCAAAATTAAAAAATCTTTATTGGAGTAATATGATGATTTTTCGGTATTTTACTCACTGTTTGGGTCGCCAAATACTACGCTTTAGATGAGTTCATCTCAAGTGCATCTCACTGTCCTTGAAAACACATATATATTCATTTATAGTACTGATTGCTTTGTTTGAAACCCCTATGACCACATTATCAAATCTATGCTAATTTATACAGTTTTTGACATAAGGCAGCGAACAGTATATGTGTCACACGAGTATTTGTTTTGGTTTCCTCTGGTGCGAATTACATAGAACCCGTAGACCTATGTATACATAGATGATCGTTTATTAATTAATCATTCACACCGTGGACGGGGACAATTCCCTAAAATAAAAAGGCAATGTCTAAGTGTACATATACGGACACGTGTAAACGTAGAACCATATCCAAATATATTAATACCATAAAGTATTTAATATTTAGACATTACTTGTAAATTAATATGACATTATTTCAGAAACTTACACAACATAAGTACACCCTAATTTTAACCCCATGGCATGATGTTATAAAACCTGACAACGTGTACCCTAATTTAAGTTATGGCCTATAGGTTATAAAACCAAAGTTCTTTATTTAATAATTTGTTAAACTGAAGTAATAGTTTGCTTTATATTATTTCAAATTAAATATAAGACTTACCTTGCACTGTGGCGATAACGCACACAGGCAATTCACATCCGACTAATCTAAGCCAAGGGTTGGTGTAGAGTGAATTAACTCACCTGGGCTTGCCCAGGTGAGACTTTTCACGTGCATGGACAGGATCATAGGTCAAAGAGTCACTCTCAGCCAATATTTGCACCCACCTCTCATACGTCACAATGATAACACAGGTACATTACCTGACACAGACATATATACCATTACACACGATACACAGCGCAAGTATTAACAAGTACTCAATTTACATCGTATTTAAAATTCATCATTTTAAATACTAAACCTACTGGACAAACTGTTAATATGTTTGGCCATCGTGAAATTCTACCCTGCAAATGGAAATGACTCCTGGCATGAATTAAACTACAAACAACAAATTATAACCCTTAAAGCTGAAGTAAAATATCCATCTCGTCACCTTAGCCAGTATCCCAAGGTTACATAAACATGTGCATAATACACTTTAAAGAATCTCTCCACTGCCAGTGGAAACAATGCATTCCTGATATGAATAATTTTAAAATAATCGAATGTGAGTTGAAATTAAGCTACATAATTACATAATTTGATGAAAAACCCTAAGGTTAATACCTACCAGTAGCTGTAGAGATTGAACAAAAGTTTCAAAATCAGGTCCCTATGACATTCTCCCACTGCTCCGACTTGCTACACATAGACCTCAGTTTACAGGCTCGTTTGCGCCTTACAGCTGGTGAGGAGTCCTGTGTATGACTTACACTGCCTGCCGTATTGGATTTTCCACAAACACCCTTATTCCCACTCTGTAGAGAATCCCCTGCACCAAAAGTGTTTGGATGCACTGGCTGTCGCGACTCAACAGCAGTGCGTTTGGGCCTCCTAACAGGAACAGTATACCTGGTTGTTTGGCTCCCATCCTCATCTGGGCTGTCAGAGTCAGTAGTTGGGGAGAAACTCTCAACTAAGTCTATCTTGGCATTCTGATGATTTCGGGTTGTCTCCCTTGGTTCATGAGCACCTTCTAATCTTGGTAGCCATATGAAAGGGAGGAGGAGGTTCCTATGTACTGTCTTTATAGGTCCCTTCCCTGACTCATTCCGGATCTTGTATACAGGCATGTCAATATTTGACACATTAAGGACTATGTAGGGTTCCCACGCCCATTTGTCAGCTAATTTTTGTTTGCCACGTATACCAACGTTCCTCATAAGAACCCGGTCCCCAACCGCAAAGTTGGCGTCTCTAACTCCCTTATCATACCTATCCTTGTACCGCTTACCCTTCCTCCCGCTTTCAGCCGAGGCATCTTTGTATGCAAAGTCTAACCGACGCTTCAGCTTCTGGACGTAATTCTGTCGGCTCCCTATAGCCTCATAACTGTAGGGTGCCAACCAAACATCAGATAATGAGCATGCCATTGCCCATCGGATGGTAAGGGATAGTTCTAGTTTTCTCCACTCCAGCTATCTTGCGAAGTTCTTTAAAAACTTTGCTTTCGAAATTCCTGTTTGAGCCACTGTGAATTCGGGCAGGAAACATGTAGTGGACAATAAAATGTTCGTATAACACACTGGCAGTGGTACTCGCTAACTGGGTTTTGGTTGGAATTTCTTAAGAAAAGTGGGTGAAATGGTCAGTGATAACCAGCATGTTCTCGTAGCCACCCTTTGACCTTTCCAAAGTCAAATAGTCAATGCAGAGTAGCTCCATCGGACGGGAACTTCAGATATTAACCAATTCTTCACTTGGGTCAGCAGGAGTTTTTCTACGAACACACCCACCACAGCTTTCAACCCAACTATTCACATCGGCATCAAGGCAGGGCCAGACAAACTTACACCTTGTCAACCAGCTTCTTCGGTCACGTCCCTGATGACCCATATCTTCATGCACTCCCCTGGGGACTTTCTCTCGATATGCCTTAGGAATAACTAGCTGCTGCACAGGATCGCCATCTACTGTGGTGTCTCTATACAAAACACCCTTGTGTAGCCTCATCAGCCGCCATTCCCGCATAAACCGACACACCTCCTTAGGTTCGTGTTGCAACATTTTTTTTATTATGTCGAACACCCTCCCTGACAAACTCTATCACCCTCCTAAGATGTTTTTCTCATGATTGTTGTTTTTCCCAATCCACACCAGAGAGTTTCACATTCCCTAATTCTAGAGTGTTGTTCTCCGGTTTTAGGGATGATGTATTTGAGAGTACTACAATTTCTGCCAAAGGTAACTCCTCCCTAGTGGACAAACAAGCACAGGTAACTGCTCTCACCACATCTGGGAAAACTTCCTCTTGCCGATACGGTCGTCCTGACAACCCGTCCGTATCCCTATTTAGACGGCCCGCTCTATAAACTAATTTAAAGTTATAGTTTGAGAGTGCGCCTAACCATCTATGACTTGCTGCGTCAGGCTTCGCCGTGGTCGTCACATATGTTAGAGGTACCTCAAAGTATTGCCACATAGTTAATCATGGAACTTGTCAGTGAGTGCCTATTTGAGACAAAGAAATTCTAAATTATGAGCTGGGTAGTTCTTTTCAATGGGACGTAAACCTCTACTGGCATATGCGATTTCCCTTTCATGGCCACCTTGATTATGCTACAGCACAGCTCCCAAACCTTTCACAGAGGCAGCTGTATTAACAATGAAAGGCTTAGCAAAGTCTGCATATGCTAACACTGGTGTAGAAGCTAGAAGACTAACAATGGTGTCAAAAGTCTTCTGTTGACTGTTTCCCTATACCCAAGGAATCTTTTTCTTTGATCCCTTCACAGTTCTGTGGGTACATTGTCCCACAAGAAGATCATTTAAAGGTTTTATGACTTTTGCATAATCCTTGATGAACCTCCTGTAGTACCCTGTGAAACCTAGAAAGGAGCGTAGCGTTTTAACCTTGACAGGTTCGGGCCATGCCTTCAACGCTTCTAGTTTTTCTGGGTCAGTTTGAATTCCTTTCTCAGAAACAATGTGCCCCAGATTGCACACTTGAGAATTCACATTTGGAGGGTTTCAGCTTTAACCCATGTTTTTCCAGTGGTTCAAACACACCCTCCAACCTTTTGAGGTGATCCCCAAAGGTGTCAGAAAAAATGAGAATGTCATCTAAGAAAATTAAACATTCCTTTAGATTGCATTCTCCCATGCAGGCTTGCATCAATCTTTGAAAAGTCGCTGGTGCATTAGTTAACCAAATGGCATGCGGTTACATGGAAAGAAACCCATGATGTTATAAAACCTGACCACGTGTACCCTAATTTAAGTTATAGCCTCAGATATTTTACGGCAATGTAATTCAAATGCAACAGATTATAAAACCAAAGTTCTTTATTTAATAATTTGTTAAACTGAAGTAATAGTTTGTTTTATATTATTTCAAATTAAATATAAGACTTACTTACTTACTGTGGCGGTAACGCACACAGGCAATTCACAGCCTACTAATCTAAGCCAAGGGTTGGTGTAAAGTGAATTAAATCAAATGAGTCTTTTGTAAGTTTCTGAACTAATATAATATTAATAATAATAATATTGATATTATTGTCATATTAATTTACAAGAAATGTCTAAACACTAAATACTTTATGGTATTAATATATGTGGATATGGTTCTACGTTTACACATGTCCGTATATGTACACTTAGACATTGTATTTTTATTTCAGGAAACTGTCTCCGTTTACGAGTGTGAATGATTAATAAATACACGGTAATTCGCACCAGAAGAAACCCACACAAATACTCTTGTGACATTCTCCCCTGCAAAGGAAATGATTCATGGCATGAATTAAACTGCAAACAACAAATTATAACCCTTAATGCTTAATTAAAATATCCATCTCGCCACCTTGGCCAGTATCCCAAAGTAACATAAACATGTACATAATACACTTAAAAGAATCTCTCCACTGCCAGTGTATACAATGCATTCCTGATATGAATAGCAATCTTTTAAAAATAATTGAATGTGAGTTGCAATTAAGCTACACGTGCATGGACAGTGTCATAGGTCAAAGAGTCACTCTCAGCTAATACTTGCACCCACCTCTAATACGTCACAATGATAACACAGGTACATTACCTGACACAGACATATATACCATTACACACGATACACAGCGCAAGTATTAACAAATACTCAATTTACATCGAATTTAAAATTCATCATTTTAAATACTAAACCTACTGGACAAACTGTTAATATGTTTGGCCACCGTGACATTCTACCCTGCAAATGGAAATGACTTCTGGCATGAATTAAACTGCAAACAACAAATTATAACCCTTAAAGCTTAAGTAAAATATCCATCTCGCCACCTTGGCCAGTATCCCAAGGTTACATAAACATGTGGATAATACACTTAAAAGAATATCTCCACCGCCAGTGAAAACAATGCATTCCTGATATGAATATCAATCTTTTAAAAATAATTGAATGTAAGTTGCAATTAAGCTACATAACTACATAATTTGAAGATAACACCTAAGGTTAATACCCACCAGTAGCTGTAGAGATTGACCAATAGTTTCAAAATCAGGAGTAAGCTTTGTTCCCTGTGACATATGCAAATAAGAATACCTTAAAATAGTGTGTCTATGGTTAAAGGTTAATCAGTCGGTCCAATCGAACACCATCTCTAATACATTTTACTACTTTTCAAAGAGGCCTGTAGCATAACCTCGTTACGGTTTATATACTTTCAAACAAGGCTACATGTATGCTCACGACTCGAACAAATGGGATACCAAAGTTGACATAATGTACATGTCACAATAAATAACTAAGGACCCAAGATCCACTACCAGCTACCAATGGTTATATAGCAGGCCCCTCCGTGCAACATCAATGAATGGTATACATAATGTACGCATGCACATGTATCATTTTATTCCTGCAAATTATCAATATAATCAAAATAAATCATATTTCAATAATTGTTCTAATTTAATCAAAAAAACATAAGTCTTTAACTAAAGTCAAAATATTATTTTGAAAGCGATTTGTGAAAAAGGAATTCTAGAATAACTTTAAATTATGGATTTAAAGTTGATAACCCCAAAACACAAGAAAATAAGTATGTGATATATATATTCTAATAGACCATGCCAAAATGAATATCTGCATATCCCCACCAAAATTATTTGCAAAGTTTATTTCAATCCACATGAGGCTTTACAGCTATAAAAGACTATATTTGATCCAAAAACGAAAACTAAAAGCTCTTTTGTACAAGCTAGAAGCTTTTTCATGATATTCATCTAGTAACTTATGAAAAAAAAATCCAGAACTATAGAAAAATGATTATTTTAACCCTTATGGTAGATCACCTATGTATATATGTTTCCATTGACAAATAATCAGGCCTATAAACAGGAGGTCTGTTATTTTCTTTACAAAGACAGATACCGATGGTTTATATAGAGTATGTATCATGTCGATATAAACAGGTGGTCTGTTATTTTGTTTACAAAGACAGATACCGATGGTTTATATAAAACATGTATCATGACAATATAAACAGGTGGTCTGTTATTTTGTTTACAAAGACAGATACCGATGGTTTATATTAAGCTTGTGTCATGTCGATATAAACAGGTGGTTTGTTATTTTCTTAACAAAGACAGATACCGATGTTTATATAAAACATGTATCATGACGATATAAACAGGTGGTCTGTTATTTTCTTAACAAAGACAGATACCGATGGTTTATATAAAATATGCATCATGTCGATATAAACAGGTGGTCCTTTATTTTATTTTCAATGACAGATACCCATGTTTATATAAAGCATGTATCAAGTCGATATAAACAGGTGGTCTGTTATTTTCTTTACAAAGACAAATACCGATGGTTTATATAAAGCATGTATAATGTCGATATAAACCGATGGTCTGTTATTTTCTTTATAAAGACAGATACCGATGTGTATATAAAGCATGTATCATGTCGATATAAACAGGTGGTCTGTTATTTTCTTTATAAAGACAGATACCGATGGTTTATATAAAACATGTATAATGTCGATATAAACAGGTGGTCTGTTATTTTCTTTACAAAGTCAGATACCGATGGTTTATATAAAGCATGTATCATGTCGATATAAACAGGTGGTCTGTTATTTTCTTAACAAAGATAGATACCGATGTTTATATAAAGCATGTATCATGTCGATATAAACAGGTGGTCTGTTATTTTGTTTACAAAGACAGATACCGATG
>NW_018479786.1:3785-11154 GCF_002113885.1 Mizuhopecten yessoensis | reverse complement strand
GTTTATATAAAGCTTGTGTCATGTCGATATAAACAGGTGGTCTGTTATTTTCTTAACAAAGACAAATACCTATGTTTATACAAAGCATGTATCATGTCGATATAAACAGGTGGTCTGTTATTTTGTTTACAAAGACAGATACCGATGTTTATATAAAGTATTATCATGTCGATATAAACAGGTGTTCTGTTATTTTCTTTACAAAGACAGATACCCATGCTTATACAAAGCATGTATAATGTCGATATAAACAGATGGTTTGTTATTTTCTGAACAAATACAGATACCGATGTTTAAACTGGTGATCTGTTATTTTCTTTACAAAGACAGATGCCGATGGTTTATATAAAGCATGTACCATGTCGATATAAACAGGTGGTCTGTTATTTTGTTTACAAAGAAAGATACCGATGGTTTATATAAAGCTTGTGTCATGTCGATATAAACAGGTGGTCTGTTATTTTCTTAACAAAGACAAATACCTATGTTTATACAAAGCATGTATCATGTCGATATAAACAGGTGGTCTGTTATTTTGTTTACAAAGACAGATACCGATGTTTATATAAAGTATTATCATGTCGATATAAACAGGTGTTCTGTTATTTTCTTTACAAAGACAGATACCCATGCTTATACAAAGCATGTATAATGTCGATATAAACAGATGGTTTGTTATTTTCTGAACAAATACAGATACCGATGTTTAAACTGGTGATCTGTTATTTTCTTTACAAAGACAGATGCCGATGGTTTATATAAAGCATGTACCATGTCGATATAAACAGGTGGTCTGTTATTTTGTTTACAAAGAAAGATACCGATGGTTTATATAAAGCTTGTGTCATGTCGATATAAACAGGTGGTCTGTTATTTTCTTAACAAAGACAAATACCTATGTTTATACAAAGCATGTATCATGTCGATATAAACAGGTGGTCTGTTATTTTGTTTACAAAGACAGATACCGATGTTTATATAAAGTATTATCATGTCGATATAAACAGGTGTTCTGTTATTTTCTTTACAAAGACAGATACCCATGCTTATACAAAGCATGTATAATGTCGATATAAACAGATGGTTTGTTATTTTCTGAACAAATACAGATACCGATGTTTAAACTGGTGATCTGTTATTTTCTTTACAAAGACAGATACCGATGTTTATATAAAGCATGTATCATGTCGATATAAACAGGTGGTCTGTTATTTTGTTTACAAAGACAGATACCCATGCTTATATAGAGTATGTATGACGGCGTCGATAAAAATAGATGGTCTGTTATTTTGATTCCATTGACAGGTGTAAAGTAAAAATCAAGTAGGCTATATATGACAACGGCTATATAAACAGTTGAAATATGAGTTGTTTATTAAGACTGGAAACCTGTCATTTAGACAGGTGATTCGTGCTTTAATTTTACTGTGGCATGTATGCACATTTAAATCATCTACTATGCATATATGAATCAATGACCTGTTTACATGTTAATATTATACAATTAACATGAGAGAACAATATACTGTAACACGCTTTTTCCATTGTTGGTACTGGAGGAAAAAAACATGAAGGAAACATTTTTATGTTTCTAGCTATTACCGACTTTCCATTTAATTTTATAATCTTATGCCTTCGTTGAAAAATCGAAATAAGCTGGACAACTGATTGTATGTAGTAGTTTATATTTCGGGCTGCATCACATTTACATTTGTATCTGAAACCTTCGTTCGATTTGGACATGTAATTCGGGGAATTATACCATCAATTCAATATATTCTTGTTGTTGTATCTTTATTTTTTCAATCATGACCAGTTTGTGTGCCTGCCGGGGAGCACCCCCTTTAAGTCACGCACAGTTTTCAATCCTGGTTTGCTTTATGGTAATCTAACATAGTTTTAGGGTAGGTGACTATAGGGCGTGCTTAGCTAGTCAGAGTATAACTGTGCAAGTGTCTGTTGGGGATCGCCCTGTAAACCATGTTCTTACTTATACTTTGAACACTCAGGCACCGGGGTCGCTCGATGCCTGTTTGCAGGGCCGCCTGTTAGCTACTCGCTCCACAGCTTGGGATTGCTCAAGCCTTGGGGATCACCCCACAACTTATTTTAGTCACCAGCTTGAGATCGCTCAAGCCGGGGATCGCACCACTCTTCTTTTGAGTCAAGTGTGTTGTTTTAATTTCCTTTTGCTGTAAAAAGATATGTTTGTAACCAACTTTGTTGTAGTTAGATTAATTAAAAGAGAGCAGCCCCTAAGAATGCCAAAAGAATATTAATAAAACCTGAACAAGTTACTTTAAATTTAGACTCAATACATTTTTGAACTTTCATTCTTGTTTTTGTTGTGTAGAAACCTTCCATTTAATTTTATAATCGTATGCCTTCGTTGAAAAATCAAAATAAGCTGGACAGCTGATTGTATGTAGAAGTTTATATTCCGGACAGACGACTGTATGTAGAAGTTTCTATATCGGTCGGCTGATTGTGTGTAGAAGTTTCTATATCGGTCGGCTGATTGTATGTAGAAGTTTCTATATCGGTCTAATGATTGTATGTAGAAGTTTATATTCCGGACAGACGATTGTATGTAAAAGTTTCTATATCGGACAGCTGATTGTATGCAGATATTTTTTTTATTTCGGACATACGATTGTATGTAGTAGTTTCTATATCGGTCGGATGATTGTATGTAGAAGTATCTATATCGATCGGCTGATTGTGTGTAGATGTTTCTATGTCGGTCGGCTGATTGTATGTAGAAGTATCTATATCGGTCGGCTGATTGTGTGTAGAAGTTTCTATATCCGACAGTCGATTGTATGTAGAAGTTTCTATATCGGTCGGCTGATTGTATGTAGAAGTATCTATATCGGTCTGCTGATTGTGTGTAGAAGTTTCTATATCCGACAGTCGATTGTATGTACAAGTTTCTATATCGGACAGCTCATTGTATGTAGAAGTTTCTATATCGGTCGGCTGATTGTATGTAGAAGTATATATATCGGTCGGCTGATTGTGTGTAGAAGTTTTCTGTATCGGTCGCCTGATTGTATGTAGAAGTTTCTATATCAGACAGCTGATTGTATGTAGAAGTTTGTATATCGGACAAACGATTGTGTATAGAAGTTTCTATATCGGTCTGTTGATTGTATGTAGAAGTATCTATATCGGTCGGCTGATTGTATGAAGAAGTTTATATTCCGGACAGACGATTGTGTGTAGTAGTATCTATATCTGACAGTCGATTGTATGTAGAAGTTTCTATATCGGACAGCTGATTGTATGTAGAAGTTTCTATATCGGACAGCTGATTATATGTAGAAGTTTCTATATCGGACAGCTGATTGTGTGTAGAAGTTTCTATATCGGACAACTGATTGTATGTAGAAGTTTATATTCCGGACAGCTGATTGTATGTAGAAGTTTCTATATCGGACAACTGATTGTATGTAGAAGTTTATATACCGGACAGCTGATTGTATGTAGCAGTTTATATTCCGGACAGCTGATTGTATGTAGAAGTTTATATTCCGAACAGCTGATTGTGTGTAGAAGTTTCTATATCGGACAGCTGATTGTATGTAGAAGTTTATATATCGGACAGCTGATTGTATGCAGAAGTTTATATTCCTTACAGCTGATTGTATGTGGAAGTTTATATTCCGTACAACTGACTGTATGTAGAAGTTTATATTCCGGACAGCTGATTGTATGTAGCAGTTTATATTCCGGACAGCTGATTGTGTGTAGAAGTTTAAATTCCGGACAGCTGATTGTGTGTAGAAGTTTATATTTCGGACAGCTGATTGTGTGTAGAAGTTTCTATATCGGACAGCTCATTGTATGTAGAAGTTGATATTCCGGACAGCTGATTGGGTGTAGAAGTTTATATTCCGGACAGCTGATTGTGTGTAGAAGTTTATATTCCGGACAGCTGATTGTGTGTAGAAGTTTCTATATCTGACAGCTAATTGTATGTAGAAGTGTATATTCCGGACAGCTGATTGTGTGTAGAAGTTTCTATATCGGACAGCTCATTGTATGTAGAAGTTTATATTCTGGACAGCTGATTGTATGTAGAAGTTTTTTATTCCGGACAGCCGATTGTATGTAGAAATATCTATATCGGTCAGATGATTGTATGTATTGTATGATCAGAAGAGTCTAAAACCAGTTAAACCTAACGTTTCTATTCATTATCGTTGTTGTCAGGCCTGAACTGCATGTAATCTCAATCCAAACTACCAATGAAACGCTAACTCTGATTCAGTCAGATATGATTATCCGCAAGAACACGAACGGAGGGCGTTAGTCATGCAGATGACAAGATAAACACGTTTTGTCTTTGATGCAATTGTATGCATAATAACATTGTGTAGGTAGGTTACATAAATGTCATTGAATCAGGTTCTCATGGGCATCCATTATTACTAAATATGTTAGCAGTATTGACCCCGTCACCTGTAAACCATATGTTAAAATTATGCAAGGGCACATGTACTAGCTCGTGGAAAAATAGAACTGATTTAAATAATCATCAGCTAATAACAAAGTATGTACTTCTATTCCGTTATATAACATGTCACACAACGACATACGATCTCCTCATTTATTGTTTCCTTTTATAACACGATATATCTAATTAGGGCTTTTCAACAACAGGTAAAAAGACCTATTGTTTTTCTTGTTCTGTTTATTTGGGCTATTAACCATCAGGTGAAAAAATCTATTGTTTTTTGTTCTGTTTATTTGGGCTATTCACCATCAGGTGGAAAGACCTATTGTTTTTGTTATGTTTTTTTCTTCTTCTTCTTTTCTTCTTCTTCTTCTTCTTCTTCTTCTTCTTCTTTTTCTTTTTCTTCTTCTTCTCTTCTTTATCTTCTTCTTCTTCTTCTACACATCATTTTGTCCGCATAGAATCTTCTAAATGGTAAAAAGGATATTAATAATATTTTGAGAGGTTATATGGAATGGAGTAAAAATGTCATTGCATCGTTTTCAAGAAGGTCAAAAGTCCAATATGGGCGCCATGACGTCATACGTTAAATCTAAAAATAGCCATAACTACAAAATGATTGATTATACAGGATTCATGTTTGGTATTATTTGTAGTTACACAAAAAAAGTCAAATAAAAATCTTCGCTGTTGGGTCAAAAGGTCATCAATTTTTCATCTTTTTTTTTTTCAACTTAAAAAAAAAATACTTTTCGAAATCGATAGGAAAAGACCATCCGATGAATTTGATACATTCATTTTTTCTGAAATATTTCCGATGAACTTCATATGAAGTGTCCATTTTTTCCTTTGATCTTTTGAAAAGCCGACAATATTACTACTAAACTTAACGATCTTCTTCTCCAATTCTGCCAGAGCAATATTAACCACAATTGGTACATGTATTTATATGGGGACCCTTACGAACTTATTTTATTTTTTGTAGCAATAAATATTCTAAAATGGCCGCCAAGAACTCTGATTGGTAAACAGCCTACACCAATATATATTTCGTTAACGATATCAAGCACGAGGTTGATTTTTGGATACCATATAAAAATAAGCAAAAGGCAAACTGTTTCTTGCATATTAATTTTACAAACAAAATCAACTTCCGGTTTGGTATTGGGTCAAAGTTCAGCCATTTTAAAACTTTCTTCAATTTTTTTAAACAAATCCATAATCAGTCGATACAAAATAACCACCTGATCAATTCGTTGTTTTTTTGTTTCTGAAAAAAGTTCCCGTTAACATCAAATGACGTGTTTATTATTTCCTGTGATCTTTTTGAAAAGCCGACAATATTACTAACAAACTTTAACAATCTTCTTCTCCAATTCTGCCTCGCAATATTAACCACAATTGGTACATGTATTCCTCTGGAGACCCTTATGAACTCATGTTAATTTTTGGATCAATTAAAATTCCAAGATGTCCGCCACAAATT
The DNA here is from genome assembly GCF_002113885.1 of Mizuhopecten yessoensis. NCBI lineage: Eukaryota > Metazoa > Mollusca > Bivalvia > Pectinida > Pectinidae > Mizuhopecten > Mizuhopecten yessoensis. The sequence goes on along the minus strand of NW_018479786.1, from coordinate 5,209 downwards.
CTGATTGGTTAACAGCCTTTTCCATGATAATTCGTTAACGATATCGAGCACAAAATTGATCTTTCGATATGGGCAAAATTTCTCATATTGTTTATATTGTTTTCATATTGTTTTAACAAAAAAGCCACCTTCCGGTTTTCGGTATGGTTCAAAGTTCAAATGTGCTGTTTTGGGGGGAAAACCCATTTACGGATCCTCTTATCCAATTCTGCCAATGCAACATTAACCAAAATTAGCACATGCATTCCTCTGCGGGCCCTAACGAACTTATGTTAATTTTTGGAGCAATTAAAATCCTGATATTGCCGCCATGAGATATGTTTGGTTAACAGCCTCTACGTATATATGTCTTTAATTGAATTTAATTGAAAAATAATGGACGCAGGCTGAAAGCCTCTAAATCCATATCACAAAACATAGTATAAAAATATTATATTGTCACTGGTTAACATATATATAAACTTTCCCAAAAGAGTTATTCTAAAAGTCATTATCAGTAATTATTGTAAATAGTGTCCTTCAGATGGTTATCCAACAGGATCTCAAAGTCCTTCGTGGTTTCTGCATTTACAACCGATTCCGGTAGACCGTTCCAGATATGAACTACCCTAAACGTGAACGAGTTTTTCCTTAGCTCTGTACCACATCGTTGTATATACAGCTTAAATTTATGTCCTCGTGTTCTTTCGTTATTATCGTAGACAAATATGTCTGACGTGACTTTCTCATCAAACTTCCTCTTCACAATCTTGAAAACGTTAATCAAATCACCTCTAGTCCTTCGGTGTTTTAGTGTCGGTAGTTTTAATTTTTCTAAACGTTCTTCGTAGGAGATTTCTTTAAATCCAGGTAGAAGCTTAGTGGCTCTCCGTTGTACATTCTCTATCATCTGGATATCTATCAGTTTACACGGACTCCACGCGCTGGCTGCGTATTCCAGATGCGGTCTTACCAGAGCCTTATATAACTGTCTAAAAATCGATTCGTCCAAAAAAGTAAATGATCTTCTAATAATCCCGAGTACTGGATTAGCTTTATTTATTGAGTTTTGAATGTGGGTCCGAAATTCCAGGTTTGCATCCACCGTTACTCCTAAATCTTTTTCACTGTTGATTTTGTCAAGTACGACTTCTCCAGTTTTGCTCACGAGACGGTATCTTCTATTATTGTTTGGTGATCCTTTAACCTGAAGAACATTGCATTTATTCGGATGAAATTTCAGAAGCCAATCATCAGACCATTTTTGAAGATTATTCAAATCTGCTTGTAGAATTTCCTTATCCTCATCAGTTCGAATCTTGCGGTATAATTTAGAATCATCCGCGAATAGAGAGCACGATGACGCAGTGTTCTCGGGCATGGCATTGATATACATAACAAATAGTATTGGTCCTAAAACACTCCCCTGGGGAATTCCGCTTAAG
>NW_018479786.1:0-2671 GCF_002113885.1 Mizuhopecten yessoensis | reverse complement strand
GCTCGCCTGAAAGCAGCATCAGATAACTAGGTCCTACCTTATTTAATAAACGAACAACAGTAGTCCGATCGGTTTGACCGTTTAAACGCAAACGGCCCAGGTGTTACTATAATTTGCACTACAACATTGAATGCCCGATACGCAATACGGAAATGACGACACGGTGTACATGCACATTTCGATCAAGATAATTGAGTCCGAGCTGTACTTTTTCCGGAAGTACGTCACGAAAATGGACGCTGATGACGATGTGTGGAGCCACCTTAACACGTTCTGTAATTTGGATGTAGATCCGTTAACCACTACGTTTTGATGTCTATCACTTAAAAAGTTTTCTATCCATTTAACAGTTTTCGCGCTGATTCCATAATTATATAGCTTGTGTATAGACGGCGATGGGGTACCTTGTCGAAAGCTTTCATAAAATCCATATAAATGACATCAATTTTTCCTGCCGTATCCAACATATGAGTCCACTCATCTAGGACGATTAACATTTGAAGTGTTGTTGATCTTCCGGGGAGAAATCCAAACTGATTTTTGCTGAATAAATTGTTCAGTTGCATGTGTTGAACTATACTATCACGTATGAGTTTTTCCATTGTTTTAACGATGATACTAGTAAGACTAACAGGTCGATAGTTTCCAGGATCGGTTTTTGAACCTTTTTTTGTAAATAGCGGTGATGTTCGCGTCCTTCCATGTTTGGGGTAGTTTTCCTTCAGAGAGAGATTTATTGAAGATTATCGAAATTGGTATACACAAAACATCGCGAAGTTCCTTTAAAGCTTTCGGATGCATCCCATCGGGTCCTGGTGATTTGTTAGCATCTCAATTGAAAAAGTAGTTTCTTGATTACATCTCCATTGATTGACGTGTCTTGAAATAAGTGTCTGACAAGTCTGGCTAGGAACGGAGGTAGCTCCCCCGGTAGTTCTTTAGTAAATACACTCGTTAAGAAATTAACCAATACTTCTGCCTTCTCCGAATCACTAGTTGCTATTTCTGTAGGGTTTCCGTTCAATCCTTTTAGGTCGAAATTCCCGATCTCACTTTTCTCTTAGCTTTTATATATTTCCAGAATCGTTTAGGCTGGTGCTTTGCATTAATTGCAATTTCCTTTTCCATCTCCTTTTTTGTCTTCCGGAGTTCCCATTTGACTTTGTTTCTGAGTTTGGCATAGTCCTTATACCTATCTTGTGTTTTTGTTTCCATAAACCTCGTCCAAGCCCGATGTTTTTTATTGATTTTATTCCTAAGATCCCTGTTCAAAGCTAGGCCGTTTTTGCTGTTTGCAGTTGTGTTCTTTTTTGGGATATATTTGTCCGCAGTATTATGGAATATACGGAGAAATCTTCAGTATCCAGGTTAGACAAAGTTTCTGTCCATTCCACCTCCCGTAGTTCCTTCTTCATGTTGGTATAGTCTCCTTTACGGAAATTATATCCTGTTTGAAAATTGTTGGATACCGTTTTGCGGAACGCGTATTCAAAATATATAAGAAGATTATTACTGTTGCCTATAGGACTAACGTAATCAATAGCATTCACTGTCTCTTCCGCATTAGTTAATATTAGATCAAGGATATTTGCTTCGTTCCCCACTCGGATGCGAGTGCATTCAGTGGAATGTTGATAAAGAAAGTTGTCTCTTAAAAGTTCTATAAAGTTTTCACCTTGTCCATCTCCCCTTGATATCCATGTGTTCCAGTCTATACTTGGGAAGTTGAAATCCCCTAAATACCCTAAATGTCGTTAACGATTTGAGGCACAAAGTTGACCTTTGGATATGATGAAGAAATAAGCGAGGGGAAACATTGTTTTTATATTGTTTTACCAGAAATGTCATCTTTCGGTTTTTGTATAGGGGTGAAAGTTCGGATATGTTACATTATGAGTATAGTCTTTATCGATCTTCTCCAATTCTGCCAAGACAGAAAAAACAAGATGGCGATTGTAACACACGTACAGTAAGTACGCAGGTGACAAAAGTTTGACAAATGTGCATATATAGTGCTAATTGACAACGAAAAATGGTATATACCATTCATAAACTATGTGTTATGATATTCATGATTTAGTGTGTGAGAATTCCTCCTATTTACTCGGCCATTGAGACGTCCTTGTCCGAAGCGAACATTCCCTTGCGTGGCTTAGTGAAAATTTACGTGCGTAGATCTATACGTGTATTTAAATTCTGAGCAAGTTTGGTACGAGCTTAAAATGGACGCTTCTCAGCTCCAGACGCCTTCCCAAAAGCGAAAGTCGCCAGAAAACACAACACCAAGTCCTAGCGTCCCTACTCAACCAAGACACAGGAGAAGAAACTCGTTTAGTGACCTGACTCTAGAACCGACGCCATCTTTGAAAATGGACGTTGGCAAAGGTAAAGTGATCGACTTAAATTCACTCATCCATGCCACCGTATCTAATCCTACCTTTGCCTCTGCGGTTGCACCAGTAAGGGTAGATGCTATGCTCCCACATTTCAAAAGCATGATGAAAACAGTTGTGTCGGAAATGATGGAAGAAATTGTAAAACCCCTCAACAAGACCATTAGTGATCAAGCCGATCATATAAATGACCAGTTTATCCGAATTAACAATATCACAAAGAGCAACACCAACCTTACCAATACCTGCCATACTCTACAGGAGAAAGTTGAGTCTCT
>NW_018479785.1:0-43906 GCF_002113885.1 Mizuhopecten yessoensis | reverse complement strand
AGTGTGAAATTAAACATGACTAGTAAGATAACGACTGTGTAGGCTACGACATAAACATGACTAGTAAGATAACAACTGTGTAGACTTTGACGACGTCACTAAAAAGCACGTCCTAACCTTGCGAGATATAAGGGTAATACCGCCGATAAAACAGGCCGTCAGTGTGAGAAATTACTTTGAGATCTTGGAAGTTAACGATACATTGTAAGATAGAGAATGTCGATAGAAACTGCATTATACAAAATAGTGGTACAAACAAACAGTAGATGATGAACTCAACTAAATGGCTGACGAGAAACTGCGGAACCTGATTAAGTGATCCCACTACATGTACATGACAACCCAATTATGTTCCCGCAAGCTTCATTAGCAAATATTTCTATATTGTCGCTCTTTTTACCCCGAGACCAGTACGTTACCGATTTAGGAGCAACCATTGCAATATATAGTTTATTCCATGATTACGCTCAGCGCTTTTATCAATTTTATATGGTATTGTTTTGGATACCAACGTCTCTTTGAAATGAAATTTTAAAAATTGCATATAAAATCAATCAATAAATAAAAATGCATAAGTTAACACTAGCATTTAGATGATCGGTAACGTTCGGTAACAAACACAATAGATCGGATAATTACCGCGTATATGTTACGGAAATTTGATATGGAAATGCGTTCATTCCAGGAAGTTTTACATTAATATAAATAATACAGGAATATGAACAAAAAGCGACTGAAAATGGAATTTGATATCAGAATTATTAGTTCGTACGTTCAGATTATCACACATGTGTTCCAAAAACCGACAACGTACAGCCAATTCACGCTAAGTATCTCCTTAAGGTCCACTTTGGTGGTTCATACATTTGCAGTGATAATGACATTTAATAAAACGATCAACCTCTGATCCCTTAACTCATTCACCCCTGAAGACACATTTGAACTCTTCATGTTCTAAGGTTGGAATAGTTCTTTATGAAATTTCAGGCATCACTTATAATCGTGCAGAAGAGTTCCACTCGGACTTGTTAATTTGTTATAGCCTGAGTTATCTTCCCTTTGTAAAGAAGCTGAAGCAACAAAAAATAAGGAGTTTTCTTGACTTAGGTTAACTTTCCCGGTCAAGTTTTTCATGGGGTTTTTTCAGCCCATAAATTAGCTACCTTTTGTATTGCTTTACCATTGTAATCCCTAGATGGCGAAGCTAAAAGAATAGGCCTCGTTTGGTAAGTTCGACCCCCGTTTTATTTTTGTATTTACCTTTTTTATCACTATTTTCAAAAAATGTATTCGAATAAATGTTGTTTTTGATTTTCTTGGAAAGCTTCTTTTGAAAAGAGCTTAAATGCTTCTCCAATATAGATTTGAAAATACTGTTGTCCCTCTCTTGTAAGTATATCCTATGGTAATAAACAGCAGACGACGGGTAAAACATAATCAACTACGTTGCAAGCCATGCCTTACACACTTATCTGTGAAACTAAACAGAGAACTATGTCAGTTGTTGTCTGTACAAATGTATATTAGAATAATCTGGTATGTTATTCTCTCTTCCAACAGGTCGTGTCATTTTATATGATAGTGATTGGATTCAAGTAACTGTTTGTTTTTTAAGTAACAAAGACTGTGTTCTGTGAGATTATTTGAATACACAAATAGATACGTGTTCTGTGAGATTATTTGAATACACAAATAGATACGTGTTCTGTGAGATTATTAGAACACACTAACAAAGACTTTATTATGTGAGATAACTAGAACACACTAACAAAGACTTCGTTCTGTGAGATTATCAGAACACACTAACAAAGACTTTATTCTGTGAGATTACTAGAAGACACAAAGACTTCGTTCTGTGAGATTATTACAACACACTGACAAAGACTTTATTCTGTGAGATTACTAGAACACACAAACAAAGACTTTGTTCTGTGAGATAACTTGAACACACAAACAAAGGCTTTGTTTTGTGAGATTACTAAAATACACTAACAAAGACTTTGTTCTGTGAGATAACTTGAACACACAAACATATACTTTGTTCTGTGAGAGTACTAGAACACACAAACATAGACTTTGTTCTTTGAGATTACTTGAACACACTAACAAAGACTTTGTTCTGTAAGATTACTTGAACACACTAACAAAGACTTCGTTCTGTGAGATTACTTGAACACACAAACAAAGGCTTTGTTTTGTGAGATTACTAGAACACAAACAAAGACTTCGTTCTGTAAGATTACTAGAACACACTAACAAAGACTTTGTTCTGTGAGATAACTAGAACACACAAACAAAGACTTCATTCTGTGAGATTACTTGAACACGCTAACAAAGACTTTATTCTGTGAGATAACTTGAACACACAAACAAAGACTTCGTTCTGTGAGATTACTAGAACATACTAACAAAGACTTTGTTCTGTGACATAACTTAACTACACTAACAAAGATAGTGTTCTGTGAGATAACTTGAACACACAAACAAAGACTTCGTTCTTTAAGATTACTAAAACACTCTAATAAAGACTTTGTTCTGTGAAATCACTGGAGCACACTAACACAGATTGTGTTCTGTGAGATAACTTGAACACACTTACACAGACAGTGTTCTGTTAGATTACTTGAACACACTAACAAAGACTTTGGTCTGTGAGATTACTAGAACACACAAACAAAGACTTCGTTCTGTGAGATTACTAGAACATACTAACAAAGACTTTGTTCTGTGAGATAACTTAAGTACACTAACAAAGATAGTGTTCTGTGAGATAACTTGAACACACAAACAAAGACTTCGTTCTGTAAGATTACTAAAACACTCTAATAAAGACTTTGTTCTGTGAATTTACTGGAGCACACTAACACAGATTGTGTTCTGTGAGATAACTTGAACACACTTACACAGACAGTGTTCTGTTAGATTACTTGAACACACTAACAAAGACTTAGGTCTTTGAGATTACTAGAACACACAAACAAAGACTTCGTTCCGTGAGATTACTAGAACATACTAACAAAGACTTTGTTCTGTGAGATAACTTAAGCACACTTACAAAGATAGTGTTCTGTGAGATAACTTGAACACACAAACAAAGACTTCGTTCTGTAAGATTACCAAAACACTCTAATAAAGACTTTGTTCTGTGAAATTACTGGAGCACACTAACACAGATTGTGTTCTGTGCGATAACTTGAACACATTAACACAGACTGTGGTTTTTTTAGATTACTTGAACACACTAACAAAGACTTTGGTCTGTGAGATTACTTGAACACACAAACAAAGACTTATTTAAAGGGTTCTACGCACCTGCGCCTCTGTTTCGAAACTACTTTCGATAATTTTGATTTTCAATTTGTTGGCCCCTGGCATCACTGGGTGTTTATTAACCAAAGTCTAAAGGTTCAGTCTCCGGTATGTGTGTAACGTTCATCTCTCATCTCTGTTATGTAACTATTGCAAAAGCTACAAACTTACAAAATTATATCATGGCTACATTAAACAACATTTCAAATGTACCAAGACAAAAGCCGAACCTTTCAAAACATTTCGGTATTCTGCCATACTTGTGAACCTAAAATTGTATTCAACGGAAACCATCAAATATCCCCTTTTGTTTCTAGCTCAGAGGATAGTCAGAGGCCCAAATGTTTTCCGTCTTTAAACTATTTTTAACTGCACGAGGGAACTAACCATTTACAATCATGAAGTAATTTCTGTCATAAAAAATCGAAAAATACATGCATACAATAATTAAAAACGAATATCTGGAAAATTATAAACTGAATATTGAAAAGTTAAGAGGTAATATTCACCTAGTCAGTAGATGTGTTGTCCGCCACTCTGACATTCGTAACGCGATGAACACGGATTGCATCCGTCACGGTTAGATCTATTGATCTACTAAACGATAAATATCTCATGTTAAACATTGTTCGTTCATGTGCGGTGTTACACAATTACCATTAGCTACAAAGTTTTTATTATTTTTTTTTTTAAAAATCGTCATTTTGTGAAAAACATGACGACGTTTACAAATAGAGTTGGATGTAACACTAAACCGGTTTCCTGTCGGGTTTAATTTCAATATTACTAGATTTGCTCCGAAGTTATTGTTTATGGTATTACGCTTCGCTGATCAATTGCGCAAACAAATAAAAAATAGCGAAAAGTGTTAAATCATGGCGTTTTGGCATGTATGACTTAAACAAGAGCGTGGATGGTCATTAATGTCGGTCATTAGAGTGGCAGATACCTTAGTGCTATTTACCTATATGACAATTGAATACGTATGCTTTTTTCTTCTATGTACTTATATATCTCAAACTAAATGTAACACAGGCAATGACCCGGTGAAAACAGGCTTGCGTACCAAGAAGCATTAAAATACGAATTTAAATTGAATTTTTTCGCCGTATAATTTTATTGCCTGTCCATTGATATAAGCTGTCGAACTACTGTATGCACAGTCAATCATTCTTGTCTACCATTTATTCCATAAGAATAAACTTTGTCAGATTCATCGTCCGAATATTTGATAAGTAACATGACTTATTGTGTGCGGAATCACAAAAGTTTATGTTCGGTAAGGAAAGGGACATGTCGTTAGACCTCAGGATATATGGAAACACATGCTGTTAGGTGTTATGTAAGGGAGCATATGACTATGCTGTATGGAAACACATGCTGTTAGGTGTTATGTAAGGGAGCAAATGACTATGCTGCATGGAAACACATGCTGTTAGGTGTTATGTAAGGGAGCATATGACTATGCTGTATGGAAACACATGCTGTTAGGTGTTATGTAAGGGAGCATATGACTATGCTGTATGGAAACACATGCTGTTAGGTGTTATGTAAGGGAGCATATGACTATGCTGTATGGAAACACATGCTGTTAGGTGTTATGTAAGGGAGCATATGACTATGCTGTATGGAAACACATGCTGTTAGGTGTTATGTAAGGGAGCATATGACTATGCTGTATGGAAACACATGCTGTTAGGTGTTATGTAAGGGAGCATATGACTATGCTGTATGGAAACACATGCTGTTAGGTGTTATGTAAGGGAGCATATGACTATGCTGTATGGAAACACATGCTGTTAGGTGTTATGTAAGGGAGCATATGACTATGCTGTATGGAAACACATGCTGTTAGGTGTTATGTAAGGGAGCATATGACTATGCTGTATGGAAACACATGCTGTTAGGTGTTATGTAAGGGAGCATATGACTATGCTGTATGGAAACACATGCTGTTAGGTGTTATGTAAGGGAGCATATGACTATGCTGTATGGAAACACATGCTGTTAGGTGTTATGTAAGGGAGCATATGACTATGCTGTATGGAAACACATGCTGTTAGGTGTTATGTAAGGGAGCATATGACTATGCTGTATGGAAACACATGCTGTTAGGTGTTATGTAAGGGAGCATATGACTATGCTGTATGGAAACACATGCTGTTAGGTGTTATGTAAGGGAGCATATGACTATGCTGTATGGAAACACATGCTGTTAGGTGTTATGTAAGGGAGCATATGACTATGCTGTATGGAAACACATGCTGTTAGGTGTTATGTAAGGGAGCATATGACTATGCTGTATGGAAACACATGCTGTTAGGTGTTATGTAAGGGAGCATATGACTATGCTGTATGGAAACACATGCTGTTAGGTGTTATGTAAGGGAGCATATGACTATGCTGTATGGAAACACATGCTGTTAGGTGTTATGTAAGGGAGCATATGACTATGCTGTATGGAAACACATGCTGTTAGGTGTTATGTAAGGGAGCATATGACTATGCTGTATGGAAACACATGCTGTTAGGTGTTATGTAAGGGAGCATATGACTATGCTGTATGGAAACACATGCTGTTAGGTGTTATGTAAGGGAGCATATGACTATGCTGTATGGAAACACATGCTGTTAGGTGTTATGTAAGGGAGCATATGACTATGCTGTATGGAAACACATGCTGTTAGGTGTTATGTAAGGGAGCATATGACTATGCTGTATGGAAACACATGCTGTTAGGTGTTATGTAAGGGAGCATATGACTATGCTGTATGGAAACACATGCTGTTAGGTGTTATGTAAGGGAGCATATGACTATGCTGTATGGAAACACATGCTGTTAGGTGTTATGTAAGGGAGCATATGACTATGCTGTATGGAAACACATGCTGTTAGGTGTTATGTAAGGGAGCATATGACTATGCTGTATGGAAACACATGCTGTTAGGTGTTATGTAAGGGAGCATATGACTATGCTGTATGGAAACACATGCTGTTAGGTGTTATGTAAGGGAGCATATGACTATGCTGTATGGAAACACATGCTGTTAGGTGTTATGTAAGGGAGCATATGACTATGCTGTATGGAAACACATGCTGTTAGGTGTTATGTAAGGGAGCATATGACTATGCTGTATGGAAACACATGCTGTTAGGTGTTATGTAAGGGAGCATATGACTATGCTGTATGGAAACACATGCTGTTAGGTGTTATGTAAGGGAGCATATGACTATGCTGTATGGAAACACATGCTGTTAGGTGTTATGTAAGGGAGCATATGACTATGCTGTATGGAAACACATGCTGTTAGGTGTTATGTAAGGGAGCATATGACTATGCTGTATGGAAACACATGCTGTTAGGTGTTATGTAAGGGAGCATATGACTATGCTGTATGGAAACACATGCTGTTAGGTGTTATGTAAGGGAGCATATGACTATGCTGTATGGAAACACATGCTGTTAGGTGTTATGTAAGGGAGCATATGACTATGCTGTATGGAAACACATGCTGTTAGGTGTTATGTAAGGGAGCATATGACTATGCTGTATGGAAACACATGCTGTTAGGTGTTATGTAAGGGAGCATATGACTATGCTGTATGGAAACACATGCTGTTAGGTGTTATGTAAGGGAGCATATGACTATGCTGTATGGAAACACATGCTGTTAGGTGTTATGTAAGGGAGCATATGACTATGCTGTATGGAAACACATGCTGTTAGGTGTTATGTAAGGGAGCATATGACTATGCTGTATGGAAACACATGCTGTTAGGTGTTATGTAAGGGAGCATATGACTATGCTGTATGGAAACACATGCTGTTAGGTGTTATGTAAGGGAGCATATGACTATGCTGTATGGAAACACATGCTGTTAGGTGTTATGTAAGGGAGCATATGACTATGCTGTATGGAAACACATGCTGTTAGGTGTTATGTAAGGGAGCATATGACTATGCTGTATGGAAACACATGCTGTTAGGTGTTATGTAAGGGAGCAAATGACTATGCTGTATGGAAACACATGCTGTTAGGTGTCATGTAAGGTAGCAAATGACTATGCTGTATGGAAACACATACTGTTAGGTGTTATGTAAGGGACCATATGACTATGCTGTATGGCAACACATGCTGTTAGGTGTCATGTAAGGGAGCAAATGGCTATGCTGGTTGGTAACACATGGCCATGCCGCTAAGCGTCAGGAGGTACGAGGCCATATCGTACATCCTGACGCTTAGCGCTGTATGGAAACACATGTTGTTAGGGGTTATGTAAGGGAGCATATGGCCATGCTGTATGGAAACACCTGCTGTTAGGTGTTATGTAAGGGAGCAAATGGCTATGCTGTTTGGTAACACATGGCCATGCCGCTAAGCGTCAGGATGTACGAGGCCATATCGTTCCCAGAGAGCACTTTCTTTATTAAAGGAAACAGGAAGAAGGTACATAGACTTAAATCTGGTGGATAGAACAGATGGTCTATCTTTTTTTGCTTCAAAGACGCCTGTACAGTACTGCTGTTTTGGGATGAGGCATTGTCATTCAACCCTTTATTTGAACGGTTCTTATGTATAATCTTTTGACATGCTTCAGTACTTTGTCTCTGTAAAACTTGGCAGTGATAGGTTTTCCTTCCTTGCACGGCCATTGAACCACTGGTTCGTTAAAATTGAAAAAAAAAGACATGCAAGTTTTTTCTTGGCGCTCTTTAAACGTCATGCAATCACTGACTTGATTTCTCGACACCCGTTGTTTGCAATTAATGCGCCTCCGGGGTTTAAAGTAATAAGCCCAGGTCACGTCCTCTGTAAGAATTAAAGATAGCTTTCTTGAGTAGAAATTGCCGTACTTTTTCAATATATCTTAAGCACATTTCAAACATTTGGCCTTTTGTTCAAATGTCAGCAAATGCAGAAAACATCGGGCACAAAGCTTCTTAAATTCAAAGCATTTGGTCAGAACGTGATGTATGCTGCCTTCTGAAATGCCAACAATATTAGCTATCTCTGAAATAGTATAACGACCATCATCCTTAACTATTTCTTTCACAGCAGCAATGCTTTTCTTTGATGCTACAACAACTTGCCTGCCTGGCCGTGTGTCCACTTTGATGTGAACGTTACCATTCTAAATGTTGTTCACCCACCTGAAAACCGTTCTAAATGTGGTGGCAGAGGTGCCTTTATGATGCACAACTCTGCATGTATCTGTTCTGGCGGTATCTGTAAAGTAGATCGTTTTCCAATATAGGAGCATATACCAGATGTAGCTCCAACCTTCATTTTGCCACTAGTCACAAAACCTTACTATTCAAAAATGAATAACGTAATCAATTCTTGTCGGATGATGTCGAATGTTTTGCACGAGCTTTGCTCTTTAAATGCTTTTGCCGTCTGATCAGGCGCTGAACTATTTTATTCCGTAATGGAACATGTACGGGAGCTGTAGGGTGACAGAATTTATTTCATTTAGTCGTACGCGAGCAAATGGCCATGCTGTTTGGCATCCAGATGTACATGTACGGTAACACATTGTCATGTTGTAAGGCGCTATGGTATACGGAAACACATGGCCATACTTTTCGGCGACAGTCATGTATGTATGGATACACATGGCCATACTTTTCGGCGACAGTCATGTATGTATGGATACACATGGTCATGCTTTTAAAAGTAACGGTTTACCGTAACACTTGGTTCCATTGTTTGACGTCCAGATGTACGGAAAAACATGATTATTGTGTTTTGCGTTAGAAGGCATTGAAACACGTGACCATGCTTTTGGGCTTTAAAGGTATTGAAACACGTGACCATGCTGTTTTGCGTCAGGATGTATGACACGCATGGCCATGCTCTTAAACGTCAGAATGTACGGAAATAAAATGCAATACTGTTTGACATTAGGATGTATGAAGACACAATACGATGTTATTTGTCGTTTGGGTGTATGAAAACACGTGACTATGCAGTTTGACGTTAGGATGTATGGAAACACGTGACTACATTGTATGCTGCTTGGCGTTTGGATGTATGGAAACACGTGATTCTACTGTTAGGCGTTAGCTGGTATAAAAACACGGGACTATTCTGTTTGACGTGAGGATGCATGAAGAAACATAACTATACTGTTTGGCGTTTAAAATGTATGGAAACACGTGACCATGCTGTTGGGCATTTGGATGCATGGAAACACGTTACTATGCTGTTGGGCGTTTGGATGTATGGAAAGACGTGACTATGGTGGTGGGCGTTAGGACGTATGGAAACACGTGACTATGGTGTTGGGCGTTGAGATGTATGAAATCACGTGATTATGGCATTGGGCGTTTGGATGTATTAAAACATGTGACTACACTTGTACGATGCTGAGCGTTAAGACGTATGGAAACACGTGCTATGGTGTTTGGCGCTAGGATGGGTGGAAAAACGTGATTATGCTGTTTGGCATTTTGATGTATTGAAACACGTGCCTATGCTGTTTGGCGTTTGAATGCATGGAAACACGTATCTATGCTGTTTGGCGCTAGGATGTATGGTAACACTTGGCTATGTTGTTGAGCATTTGTATGTATGGAAACACATGACTATTCTGTTGGGCATTTGGATGTATGAAAAAACGTTATTATGCTGTTGGGCATTAGGATTTATGGAAAGACGTGACTATGCTGTTTGGTGATTGGATGTATGGAAACAGATCACTATGCTGTTGGGCATTAGAATGTATGAAAAAACGTTATTATGCTGTTGGGCATTAGGATTTATGGAAAGACGTGACTATATGCTGTTGGGCGTTTGGATGTATGGAAACACGTGATTATTTAGTTGGGCATTTGGATGTATGGAAACATGTGACTATTGTGTTGGACATTAGGATGTATGGAAAGACGTTACTATGCTGTTGGGCGTTTGGATGTATGGAAACACGTGATTATTCTGTTGGGCATTTGGATGTATGGAAACATGTGACTATGCTGTTTGGCATTAAAATGTATGGAAACACGTGATTTTGCTTTGTGGCATTTGGATGTATGGAAACATGTGACTTTGCTGTTGGGCATAAGGATGTATAGAAACACGTGATTATGCTGTAAGGCATTTGGAGGTATGGAAAGACGTGACTATGCTCTTTGGCGTTAGGATGTATAAAAACACGTAACTATGCTGTTGGAAATTTGGATGTATGGAAACAAATATATGATTCTGTTTAATGTTTTGGTGTATGGTAACACGTGACCATGCTGTTTGACGTGAGTATGTATGGAAAAGCAATTTAATGCTGTTTGGAGTCTGATTTTTATGTATGGAAATATGTGACTAGGCTGTTTGGCGTTAGGATGTATGGAAACACGTGATTCTGCTGATTGGCGGTAGGTTGTATAAAAAACACGTGACTATGCTCTTTGACGTGAGGATGCATGAAGAAACATTACGATGCTGTTTGGCGTTAAAATGTATGGAAACACGTGATTACGCCATTGGACGTTTAGATGTATAGAAACACGTGACTATGCTGTAGGGCGTTTAGATGTATGGATATCCGTGACTATGCTGCTGGCCGTTAAGACATATAGAAACACATGACTATGGTGTTGGGCGTTTGGATGTATGAAAACACGTGAGTATGCTGCTGGGCGTTAAGACGTATGGAAACACGTGACTAAGGTGTTTGGCGCTAGGATGTATGGAAACATGTGATTATGATGTTTGTTGTTTGGATGCATTAAAACACGTGACTATGCTGTAGGGCGTTTGGATGCATGGAAACTCTTGACTATGCTGTTTGGCGTTTGGATGTATGGTAACACGTGATTATGTTGTTGGGCATTTGGATGTATGGAAACACGTGACTATGCTGTTGGACGTTTGGATGTATGGAAACACGTGACTATGCTGTACGGTGTTTGGATTCATGGAAACACGTGTCTAAGCTGTTTGGCGCTAAGATGTATGGTAACACGTGACTATGCTGTTGAGCACTTGGATGTTTGTAAACACGTAACTATGGTGATTGGCGCTAGGATGTTTGGAAACACGTGATTATGCTGTTGGGCATTTGTATGTATGGAAACACGTTATTATGCTGTTGAGCATTTGTATGTATGGAAACACGTGACTATGATGTTGGGCATTAGAATGAATGGAAACACGTGATTATGCTGTTAGGCATTTGGATGTATGGAAACATGTGACTTTACTGTTGGGCATTAGGATGTATGGAAACACGTGACTATGCTCTTTGGCGTTAGGATGTATGAAAACAGGTGACTATGCTGTTGGAAATTTGGATGTATGGAAACAAATATGTGATTCTGTTTATCGTTTTGGTGTTTGGTAACACGTGACCATGCTGTTTGATGTAAGGATGTACGGAAAAGCAATTAAATGCTGTTTGGAGTCAGATTTCTATGTATGGAAATATGTGACTATGCTGTTTGGCGTTAGAATGTATGGAAATAAGCGAGTATGCTGTTAGATTTAGGATGTATGGAAACGCTTGATTCTGCTGATTGGCGTTAGGTTGTATAAAAACACGTGACTATGCTGTTTGGCGCTAGGATGTATGGAAACGCTTGATTCTGCTGATTGGCGTTAGGTTGTATAAAAACACGTGACTTTGCTATTTGACGTGAGGCTGCATGAAGAAACATTACGATGCTGTTTGGCGTTTGGATGTATGGAGACCGGAGACTATGCTGTTGGGCGTTTGGATGTATGGAGACCCGTGACTATGCTGTTGGGCGTTTGCATGTATGGAAACACGTGGTCATGGCATTGGGCGTTTGGATGTATGGAAAGACGTGACTATGCTGCTGGGCGTTAAGACGTATGGAAACACGTGACTATGCTGTAGGGCGTTTGGATTCATGGGAACACGTGACTATGCTGTTTGGCGCTAGGATGTATGGTAACACGTGACTATTCTGTTGGGCATTTGGATGTATGAAAACACGTGACTATGCTGTTGGGCG
This sequence comes from Mizuhopecten yessoensis, assembly GCF_002113885.1. NCBI lineage: Eukaryota > Metazoa > Mollusca > Bivalvia > Pectinida > Pectinidae > Mizuhopecten > Mizuhopecten yessoensis. Next base: position 31,623 of record NW_018479785.1, on the reverse strand, counting down.
TTTGGATGTATGGAAACAGAAAACTATGTTGTTGGGCATAAGGATGTGTGGAAACACGTGATTATGCTGTTGGGCATTTGGATGTATGGAAACACGTGACTATGCTGCTGGGCGTTAAGACGTATGGAAACACGTGACTTTGGTGTTTGGCGCTAGGATGTATGGAAACACGTGATTATGCTGTTTGGCGTTTGGATGTATTGAAACACGTGACTATACTGTAAGGCGTTTGGATTCATGGAAACACGTGTCTAAGCTGTTTGGCGCTAGGATGTATGGTAACACGTAACTATGCTGTTGAGCATTAGAATGTATGGAAAAACGTTATTATGCTGTTGGGCGTGTGGATGTATGGAAACACGTGATTATTCTGTTGGGCATTTGTATGTATGGAAACATGTGACTATGCTGTTGGGCATTAGGATGTAAGGAAAGATGTTACTATGCTGTTGGGCGTGTGGATGTATGGAAACACGTGATTATTCTGTTGGGCATTTGGATGTATGGACACATGTGACTATGATGTTGGGCATTAGAATGAATGGAAACACGTGATTATGCTGTTAGGCATTTGGATGTAGAGAAACATGTGACTTTACTGTTGGGCATTAGGATGTATGGAAACACGTGACTATGCTCTTTGGCGTTAGGATGTATGAAAACACGTGACTATGCTGTTGGAAATTTGGATGTATGGAAACAAATATGTGATTCTGTTTATCGTTTTGGTGTTTGGTAACACGTGACCATGCTGTTTGACGTAAGGATGTATGGAAAAACAATTTAATGCTGTTTGGAGTCAGATTTCTATGTATGGAAATATTAGACTATGCTGTTTGGCGTTAAAATGTATGGAAATAAGCGAGTATGCTGTTAGGCTTTAGGATGTATGGAAACACCTGATTCTGCTGATTGGCGTTAGGTTGTATAAAAACACGTGACTATGCTATTTGACGTGAGGATGCATGAAGAAACATTACGATGCTGTTTGGCGTTAAAATGTATGGAAACACGTGATTTCGCCATTGGGCGTTTAGATGTATAGAAACACGTGACTATGCTGTTGGGCGTTTGGATGTATGGAGACCCGTGACTATGATGTTGGGCGTTTGGATGTATGGAAACACGTGGTTATGGCATCGGGCGTTTGGATGTATGGAAAGACGTGACTATGCCGCTGGGCGTTAGGACGTATGGAAACACGAGACTATGGTGTTGGGCGTTTGGATGTATGGAAACACGTCATTATGGCATTTGGCGTTTGGATGTATGAAAACACGTGACTATGCTGCTGGGCGTTAAGACGTATGGAAACACGTGACTATGCTGTAGGGTGTTTGGAATCATGGAAACACGTGACTATGCTGTTTGGCGCTAGGATGTATGGTAACACGTGACTATTCTGTTGGGCATTTGGATGTATGAAAACACGTGACTATGCTGTTGGGCGTTTGGATGTATGGAAACAGATAACTATGTTTTTGGGCATTAGGATGTGTGGAAACACGTGATTATGCTGTTGGGCATTTGGATGTATGGAAACACGTGACTATGCTGTTGGACGTTTGGATGTATGGAAACAGATAACTATGCTGTTGGGCATTAGGATGTATGGAAACACGTGATTATGGTGTTGGGCATTTTGATGTATGGAAACACGTGGCTATGCTGCTGGGCGTTAAGATCATGGAAACACGTGACGATGGTGTTTGGCGTTATGATGTATGAAAACACGTGATTATGCTGTTTGGCGTTTGGATGTATTATAAACACGTGACTATGCTGTAGGGGCATTTGGATGTATGGAAACACGTGACTATGCTGTTGGACGTTTGGATGTATGGAAACAGATAACTATGCTGTTGGGCATTAGGATGTATGGAAACACGTGATTATGGTGTTGGGCATTTTGATGTATGGAAACACGTGGCTATGCTGCTGGGCGTTAAGATCATGGAAACACGTGACGATGGTGTTTGGTGTTATGATGTATGAAAACACGTGATTATGCTGTTTGGCGTTTGGATGTATTATAAACACGTGACTATGCTGTAGGGGCATTTGGATGTATGGAAACACGTGACTATGCTGCTGGGCGTTAATACGTATGGAAACACGTGACTAAGGTGTTTGGTGCTAGGATGTATGGAAACATGTGATTATGATGTTTGTTGTTTGGATGTATTAAAACACGTGACTATGCTGTAGGCTGGGCGTTAAGACGTATGGAAACACGTGACTTTGGTGTTTGGCGCTAGGATGTATGGAAACACGTGATTATGCTGTTTGGCGTTTGGATGTATTATAAACACGTGACTATGCTGTAGGGGCATTTGGATGTATGGAAACACGTGACTATGCTGCTGTGCGTTAATACGTATGGAAACACGTGACTAAGGTGTTTGGCGCTAGGATGTATGGAAACATGTGATTATGATGTTTGTTGTTTGGATGTATTAAAACACGTGACTATGCTGTAGGGCGTTTGGATGCATGGAAACACGTGACTATGCTGTTTGGCGCTAGAATGAATGTTAACACGTGACCATGCTGTTGGGCTTTTTGATGTATGTAGACACGTGACTATGCTGTTTGGGGCTAGGATGTATGGTAACACGTGACTATGATGTTGGGCATTTGGATGTATGGAAACAAGTGACTATGCTGTTTGGCGTTTGGGTGTATGGAAACACTTGACTATATTCTTTGGCGTTAAGATGTATGAAAACACGTGACTATGCTGTTGAAAATTTGGATGTATGGAAACAAATATATGATGATGTTAATCCTTTTGGTGTATGGATACACGTGGCCATGCTGTTTGACGTAAGGATGTATAGAAAAACAATTTCAATGCTCTTTGGAGTGAGATTTTGATGTATGGAAACACGTGACTATGCTGTTGGACATTAGGGTGTATGAAAACACGTGATTCTGCTGTTTGTTGTTAGGTTGTATAAAAAAATGACTAAGAAAACACGTGACGATGCTGTTTGACATAAGGATGCATGAAGAAACATTACGATGCTGTTTGGCGTTAAAATGTATGGAAACACGTGACCATGCTGTTGGGCGTTTGGATGTATGGAAACACGTGATTACGCCATTGGGCGTTTGAATGTCTAGAAACACGTCACGAGGCTGTTGGGCTTTTGGATGTATGGAAACACCTGATTGCGCCATTGGGCCTTTGAATGTATAGAAACACGTGACTAGGCTGTTGGGCGTTTGGATGTATGGAAACACGTGATTATGGCATTGGACGTTTGGATGTATGGAAAGACATGACTATGCGGCTGGGCGTTAGGACGTATGGAAACACGTGACTATGGTTTTTGGGCGTTTGGATGTATGGAAACACGTGATTATGGCATTGGGCGTTTGGATGTATGGAAACACGTGATTATGCTGTTTGGCGTTTGGATGTTTTGAAACATGTGACTATGCTGTTTGGCGTTTGAATGCATGGAAACACGTGACTGTGCTGTTTGGCGCTAGGATGTATGGTAACACGTGATTACGCTGTTTGGTTTAAACTTTGTTTTATTCAAATGTTGTCAGACAATAAATTGAGGTACATGTTTTATAGAATAGGAAACAAAAACAAGAGTTGTACAAAATTTAACACTTATGTAAATTTGTTACTTGCTTAATAATCAACTTTTCAACACTAGCTACAGGAATGAAGTAATATGTACAACAGAACAATTACGGAAATAGGGAAGGGGGTAATGGATCGGTATGCAATGAAAACCAGGAATGAATAACATATCAATATACATATGATCATCAGATGGTACTATTATATTGCTATATTGCAATGATTATATGTAAAATATGACTATTCAACAGTAGATGAAAATAATTTTCAGCAATGCTGTAAATGGACACTTGATAAAGGTTAAAATGTATATACAAGTTACAATGTACATAGCATTAATTACCACTAAACCAACTATTGACAAAATTAGTATGTCACAAAGCACCGCCATGATTATTATAAACGTTGCAGTTCACATACTAGCCATCACACTTATCAAATACAAGTCCATAAAACACTTTCCCGCCTCGTCCCTGGCACGTCCTGATCTGTCAAGGTAACACATCACTTTATCGATGTATCATAATCATGGCCAGTTAGTGACATAATATGGTATAAAAAAATGCATTGGCAAAATCTCTGAATAAGCATATAAATCCAAATACATTTTAATGCATAGTAGTAAAACGAATGCAACACAACATACATATGTTAAAATGAAATTATAAAGGACTACTCGTTTATTTGAAATCTTTTAGTTTTGAGTATATACTTTTGGACGGCTAAACAAATTGTGGTGTTTTCTTGATGGGTTAGAGAGTCATCACCAAAGAGTAAAAGATCAGTAGAAAGTTGATACGGCAAACTCAGAATATGAAGCTGTCTAAGTGCTGCATATCTATTATATTTTAGCAAATAATGTGTTGAGTTCTCAATGGCACCGCAGGAACAATTCGGGGATGGTATGATGTCTTTCGTAAACAGGTGTTCTTTTAGGGAGCTACATGATATACGCAGTCTTGCGTGGTAGATTTGACCCAGGCGTGAACCCTGAAAGTAGTATGACGGTGGACATGATTTACTATTAGATTTCAGAAAGGCTTTTAAATGGGAAATGGAAAGGTTATTTCTAATATCAAATAGAAGAGAATTCCAATTGTTTACAGCAGATGGAAGAAATGCATTTAGATAAGTATTTGTTTTACAAAGAATAGGTGTCAGACATGATGGGTCAGTTAGTCTGGTATTATAAATATGAACATCACTAACTGAATTAGGTAAGAGATTATACAGATATTCTGGAGTATTTTGATAAAACATTTTATGAAATTGTGACAATTCATGAAGGAGTCTACGGTCTATTAATTCATTCCATCCAACTTCTGTATATAGTTCGTCTAAGCTTACACCTGAAACAGTCCTATCAGCTTCCAAATTAACATTCTCTAGTTTAGAAATATATTCTTTGGGAATGCTATCAAAGAGAGTACCAGCATATTCTGCAAGTGGTCTAGTAAACGAAAAATAAATATTTTGTAATGTTTGCCTGTCGAGTTTAAATTTTAGAGATCGCATAATATTTAATCTAGACGTTGCTTTCTGAATTATTTTAACATGTTCAATCCAACTGCAATTATTCGAAAAAAGAACTCCAATATGTATATGCAACAGCACCTCTGATATTTCTTCATTGCACATATGTACGATCGGAAGGGGTTGACTGTTTCTTCTTCTACTAAGGGTAATGCTTTCCGTTTTTTTAGGATTGAAATCAACCAACCAAGATTTGGACCATTCAGCATTTTTTAGTAGATCTGACTTCATAATGTTGTTTGTTTCTAAGGGGTTTTTAACTATCATGTACAGAGTAGTATCATCAGCAAATAATTTGATAAAAGATTTGATTTCGTTGACTATGTCATTGATATAGATTAAAAACAACAAAGGTCCAAGTATTGAACCCTGTGGAACTCCAGTCTTAATTCGTGCCCAATCGGAGTGAATATTATTGATAATATCTCTGTGCTTTCTATTTGTTAAGTAGATTTCGAACCATTTTAACAGCGATCCAGTTATTCCATTTTTTTATAATTTATACAACTGCCCTTTGTGCCAAACCCTATCAAATGCTTTGCTGCTTTCGCAAAATACTACTCTTATTTCTCTACCTGAATCTAATGCCGTAATGAAATCGTTGGTAATACTTAATAATTGGTTAAAAAAGAAATTGCCTGGTGTAAAACCTTATTGATATTTTGTTATTATTTTCAAATCAAGAAGAAACATGTTGATAAACGCACTTCTCGAACACTTAACCAAATAATCAGTCTTTGCGTATTGCAGAGTTATCTTCTCTTGGGAGCAGGTATTGATTGGATTGTTACGTCACTTGTTTGTGAGGGTAACGTCATCATTTTTTTAGAAAACGACGTAATTTTCTCGAACAGACCAATGACGTAACACTTAAAAATGAAACTGGTGAATGGTTTTTAATATCATTATGGCTATCTTTTTTATTTAGTATATAGGTAAAACATTTGCTTCTTTCCACGATGATGGAAATATACCCAGTGATAAAGATTAATTAAAAAATATAGCTAAAGGCTCAGCAAGCGATGTTGCGGCTTCCTTGAGCACTTTGGGACTAATAAGATCTGGTCTTACAGTTTTACCATTTTCAAATTGAGTAAGGCATCCTTAACATCAGTACATGATATATTTATATTACTCAGACAGATACGATTAGGGGATTCTTTAAGTCGAGGAATTATTACCATTGAAACATCAACAACGGATTGATTTGAAAAAATGAAACTAAAAACATTTGCTTTATCAACATCAGTTTCGTAATAGACATTATCATGAAAAATCGTTGGTATTTCTCCACATTTGCCCCTATTATTCATGAAGAGTTTTACAGTTAACCACCATGACTTGTTGTTTTGTCTTAAATCAGATATTTTTTATTACAAACCATTAAAATAAGATTCTTTAGATTGTCTAATGGCATTTACACAATTGTTACGGGTTTGTCTGAAAATAGACCAGTCAGATTGGCTATCAGTATGTGCATTACCGAATTCTTGAACGTCATCTATCCAAAGTTCGTTGCAGATAAACTGTCGAATGAGGGCTTCTGTATATACTTACTCTATCACATGTACCTTGAGTGGCTACTGGCTAATCAATAGCCTTGAACATATTATATGCTGATATGTCCTAAAAAAACTGGATCGATTTTCTTGAAATCGTCTATTAAGTCAAATTTCACCATTAAAATCCATTAAACATTTTTGATTAACGTAACATAGGGTAACATGTCGTAAATGCATTGGTCAATTTTCTACTTATGACATCAAGTATTAATGTTTTGCGATGTCATATTCCATTGTGAGGTTATAGTTCATGGCAATTATTTTCTGACGAAAAAACCCAGAACAATGTATTCCCAAGAAAAACATACAGTTTTCTAGATACGATATCAGAAAGGTGTGGGAGTAAATGGGCACACAGCTTGTAATGGTTGATTACCATGTTTATCTTACTCTCGTTACTTATTTTCATATTGTAAATGACACCCACAAAACCTCATGTCTTTATACCAATTTGAAAATCAAATAACTGGAGCAATAAACATGATAATCAACCATCACTCATTAGGGTCAAACCTCTTTGCTTCATAGTATAGAAGCCTTATGAGATATATTTTTGCTCACCTTTGGATTTAAATAATAATATTTAACAATAAAAAAGTGTTTAATGATGGCATGCACACAAGAGGGTACTGTAGGGAGATTTTGAAATTGTGCAATCGTGATATTTGTGCATGCTTAGTTAAAAGTATGACTATATCATTAAGGATTTCTTCATTATTTCATTTTTGATCAAGGCCGTCAAGAAAACAATGTTATTCTTGCCAATTTCTCGACATGAATTATTCATACATATATAACAATACCACGATTTCACATCTACAATCGACAAGATATTGGGTGGAAATCCACGCCAAAAGTAAAGTGTTCTTGCAAAGATGAAGATGGCTGGTGGTGCCATACGCTCATGACAGTTATTGATATCACGATGTGATGAATGTGGTTGTTGGTTACCCTGTGATCTAGATGTGTGTTGGCTGCCCAGCAATGTCGGCTTCCCTTAGGTGTAAATGGTTGTTGGTTGCCCTGTGATGTGATTAAGATTGTTGTTTGTTGCCCTGTGATGTGATTAAGATTGTTGTCTGTTGCCCTGTGATGTGATTAAGAGTGTTGTCTGTTGCCCTGTGATGTGATTACGATGGTTGTCGGTTGCCCTGTGATGTGATTAAGATTGTTGTTTGTTGCCCTGTAAAGTAGATGGTTGTTGGTTGCCCTGTGATGTGAATAAGATGGTTGTTTGTTGTTCTTGGAACATATATAGTTGCTGGCTGTCCAGTAATGTGCACTGTCGTTGGTCTATATTTGCAACTAATGGTTGCGGTTTCCCGCAGGTGTAGATGGTTGTTGGTTTCCCAGTGATGTGATGTAGATAGTTGTTGGTTTCCCAGTTATGAAGATTGTTGTTGATTATCACGTATTGGAGACGTTTATTTAGTGTCTGTGCTGTGCTGTGCTGTGATGATGTCGGTTTTTTGTTGTCTTGTGATGAGTCGGTTGTTGGTTGTCCCTTAATAAAGTCGGTTGTCGGTTGTCGTTTATGAAGTCAGTTGTTAATTGTCTTGTGGTGAATGTGATTGTTGGTTGTCTTTTGAGGTATGTGGTTGTTTGTTGTCTTATGATGAAGTCGGTTGTTGGTTGTTTTGTGACGAAGTCGGTTGTTGGTTGTCTTGTGATGAAGGTTGTTGCTGGTTATACCGTAATGAAGGTGGGTGTGGGTTGTCTTGTGATGAAGGTGGTTGCTGAATTTCCCGTGCTGAAAGCGGTTGTTGGTTGTCTTGTGATGAACGTGAGTGTTGTTTGTCCCGTGATGAACGTTGTTGTTGGTTGTCTTGTGATTAAGGTGGTTATTGGTTGTCTTGTGATGAAGGCGATTGTTGGTTGTCTTATGATGAAGGTTGTTGTTGGTTGTCTTGTGATGAAGTCGGTTGTTGGTTTTCTTGTGATTAAGATAGTTGTTGGTTTGTGATGAAGGTGATTGTTGGTTGTCTTGTGATGAAGGCGATTGTTGGTTGTCTTGTGATGAAGGTGATTGTTGGTTGTTTCATGATTAATGTGGTTGTATGTTATCTTGTGATGACGATGGTTGCTGGTTGTCTTGTGATTAAGTCGGTTGTTCGTTGTCTTGTGAACGACATGGTTGGTGGTTGTCTTGTGATCAACATGGTTGTTGGTTGTCTTGTGATGAAGTCGGTCGTGGTTGTCTTGTAATGAAATCGGTTGTTAGTTGTCTTGTGATAAAGGTGATTGTTTGTTGCACCGTGATGAAGGTTGTTGGTTGCTCCGTGATGAAGGTTGTTGTTAGTTGTCTTGTGATGAAGGTTGTTGTTAGGTGTGTCGTGATGAAGGTGATTGTTTGTTGCTCCGTAATGAAGGTGATTGTTTGTTGCTCCGTGATGAAGGTGGTTGTTAATTGCTCCGTGATGAAGGTTGTTGTTGGTTGCCTTGTGTTGAAGGTGATTGTTGGTCGTCTTGTGATGAAGGTGATAGTTCGTTGTATTGTGATGAAGGTTATATTTTGTTGTCTTGTGATGAAGGTGATTGTTCGTTGTCTTGTGATGAAGGTTGTAAGTGGTTGTCTTGTGATGAATGTGATGTTTGGCTGTCTTGTGATGGACATGGTTGTTGGTTGTCTTGTGATGAACGTGATTGTTCGTTGTCTTGTGATGAAGTCGGTTGTTGGTTGTCCTGTGATACAAATAATTGCTGTTTGTTCTGTAAAGTGGATGGTTGTTGGTTTTCCTGTGATGAAGTCGGTTTCTGGTTGTCCCACGATGCCGATGTTATTTCATTGCTCTTGGATTTGGAGGACTGTTTGTTTTTATTGCATTGATTCACGATTTTTGGTACCGGTACTATTTTTCTGTTAGAGCTCAAGATCTGGTTGTCATAAGAACAAGAGTTTCTCTGTTTCTCAAGATTTGTTTTCTTGCTCTGGTTCTTCTTTTTTCTCTTGGGTTTAAAGTTTGCCTTAATGTTATAAAAATATCCATGAAGGTCTGACCCAATGATCAATAAGACTGCACCAGCGATGACAACAACGCCTAGCACTCCAATATATTTTACAGATGCACGTTCGTCGTTGGCACTTGTTCTTTTCATCAATTTTGGTGTTGGGTTTTTCACTATCAGCTCTTCTCTTGTTTTTTCCATTTCTTGTTGTAACTCATCCTGTGTGTAATTCAATGGAACACAATTCTTTAAGTAACGATTCCGACATCTACATTTTAACTTCCGACCTGTAACAATAAACACGTTGCATTAGAGACAGAAATATTCCAAAGCATTTCACAGCATACATGTTTACCAACTGATGGCAACATCGTTTAATATCAAACCTTTAAAAGAGACTTACCTTCAAAAGGGAGCTTGTTAAGAATTTCGAAACAGTTACCTTCAAGTTTTCTATTACACGTGAACTCGTGATACTATTTGAAGATATCACCCACACAAGTCTGTATGTCTTGTTTCACTTACACAAATGATAACCGAACACGTAGATATAACCAATATACATAGACATATTGTTTTAAAGATATAAGCTAGATATAAACTAGCTATACCGGCTCCTGGTTTTAAATCGGGGTCTATAATACAGGACTCATTCAGTTTGCGTTTAAAAGCAATAGGTTAATTGTAATACACCAGGGACATCAAGGTCATAATGGGTCACGTATGAGTAGTCCGATTGGCCCATAACCGTGACAAGGTTATACAAGGTCACATAGTGGACTTATTGACTCATTAACGAGACAAGGTCAGGCATGCGGTGTTACACGGTACCAACAAGTTATATGGGGTCACAAGGTATTCTTAATTGACAATTAACATAACAATATCATACAGGGCCACGTGGATGTCTATATACAGCCTTTTATTACAACGAAGTTCTAAAATGTTTCATACTGCATCATTTAACGTCTATTTATACTACACGGTCTTACAGCGTCAGAATGTAGTCTATACCACAGGGACCTGAGAATTTGCTACAGCTATATTTTGACCTAAACTAAAGTGTTCAGAGTAATTTAACATGTTTTAGGGGTTTAGATCGACTTTCGGTAAGCATGACACCCCCAATGTATATATGTTCATTAGGGGTGTCATTTTTAGTTTAGGTCCAAATATAGCTGTAACAAAATTTCAGGTCCCTGTGGTCTATACAGCCTTTCATTACAATCAATTCTTAAACTCGGCATACTGTATCGGAAATCGTCCATTTATACTACAAGGTCATACAGGGTCACGGTGTAGTCTTGACAACATTTAAATTCAACCATGTCCTAAAATGGGCACACTCTAGCTCTAAACGCCGATTTAAACGGGTATTTTTTTATACTACATAGGACATACAGGATCACAAGGTAGTCTTTACAGCCTGCCATTAATAAAAGTCATTTAATGGGCACACTGCAGGTTTAAAAGCTTATTATCACTACATGGACATACAGGGTCGCACGATTATACGATAGTCTTAAAGGTTCATTAATATCTCCAGGTAATAGAAGGTACAAGAAGCATTTTGTCTTGAAGGCTAGTTGATATCCGGTAGAGCTGCAACGATACATTAACATGACGATATGATATGTATCACGATAATTATATTTACAGTAGAAGCAAAGTGGCAATATTGCAACAGGAAAAAGACTTGGTCCAAATGGTCATGACTTAAACATTTCACACACTTTACGTCTTTCAACGTGCATTCCGAGCTGGAGGTGTCACTCGCCATGTGGGAACCGATATGAGTAGACTAAATGCCGAAACGACAAGATCTGGAAAACTTTATAGGTGTATCGTGACCCCACAATAATATTGTATATCGTTCCGTATTCAAAATATCGCGATATATCGTCGCACGATATATCGTTGCAGCCCTAATATCCGGTATATATGGTAATATAAACAACCAATTAACACAACCAGGTCATACAAGGTCTCACGTTAGTCTTAGCAATACAAGAACGGCCAATCAACGTCACATGGTACACGTAGTCGTAACGGCCCATTTACACAGCAAGGTCACACAGTGTAACGTGTCTTATATGCCAAAAACCGACATGAAGTCACACAGAGACACTAATTGTAGTCTTAATGGTCCATTGACGTACAGTAGCTAGTTCTTACAAAAGTCATGGTCGTCCTATCAACCAACCAAAACAAAAAGGTCTTGCAAGGTCATATGGTAGTCTTAATGCCAGAAATAAGAAAGGAGAAGAGCAATAGCTGTTTATTAGCTTTGAAAGGAAGCCATATTTTCAGATGCTGTAAGGAAATTATACTATCCATGACAAAATCATATATGCAATAAGTGATAGAATATATTACTCACGAATTCTGAACGTTTTCTGAATGTTTCCGTGTTTGTTTTCAATGCTACATGTGTGTCCCACAACGTCACCCTCTCCCACATTAGAGACTGTCAGTGTGCTGAACACTAGGTACGGGTTTGCTGGGCTGATCATAAATGTAAGGCTGTGTTTGGAAGAATTCGTGATGATAAATGCAGAGTCTTTAGACCAGGAGATATTAGGAGTCGGGATTCCAGTGGCTGCACAATTCATTTTTACAGTTTGGTTTTGGTCTGTGAATCCACGTAGATAAAGACACATTTTCGGAGGTGCTACAAAATACAGACATTTTGAGACTATTATTTAACAAGGAAATACTAAAACCTAGACAACATTTGTACAGGTGTACATGTGTTTTACTTGTTCACAAATACGTCACTTTGGGCATGCTTCTCTGTGTTGTTACTGGTCAATGTCGAACAGTTCGAACCAACTGATAAACATAATACATACTACTTTATTTGCAATCCAAGAGTATTTTGAGATCATCTTTATAGCGACGAAGAAGTCTTCAACTGTGACGTTTAAAATCCAACAATTCTTGTTTATAAAGCGGTGCTGTAGGACTAATTGATTTTGAGGACCTCTTTTTCACGCGTTAAGTAGATAGAAAACTATTAGTTAAAGCACCATCTGGAAAATAATTATTCGCAAAATTGAAAAGAGTAATAGTAACTTTATGTATATTAGAACACACAAACTTGATAAGTAAACACTCATGAACCTTGCACATGTTTTTTCTCTTGCTTTTTCTTTTGACATTACCGTTTATAAATATCCTAGATGCGACGGACTCGTTGCCAATTTTGTTCTCAGCTCTGCACGTGTAGTTACCAATGGCAGCACGCCCTATATCACTGATGTTCAAGGTCGTTCCTGTTGATAGCTCATTGCCATTTGGTCCCGACCATGTCACATTTGATGGGGGATTTGACGACACGTTACACTGTATTATAACCTCATCTGTTTCATTGACTTCAACATATTTTGGAACATCCACAATAGGCCGATCTGAAATAATTTATGAAATGTTTCAACCATATTCCTCTATACCACTGCAATTGATCATTGAAAGTGAACATTTTAAAATGTCATGCCATTCTTTGTTGTGTGAAATCCTCATTTTTCAAATGATTAGGAGGATATTAAAACAAATATCATGACTCCACTTTTACACGTGGGAAACGTTTAACCTTCTATTGAAGGAGTTATCATTTCATACTTGTTTACTGAGATTTTCAGCATTTTGGTTTAGTTGACATAACGAAATTAACTCATATATGATAAAATATTGGTGTCTATTTCTGTTTACCTCTAGAATCATTTAATGAAAAGAAAATGATTGTCTTCATATCAGTTAATTGATGTAAGAAATTAAAGACTAAAGACTAAACAGAAAAAAAGACATATATCGAAACACTCTTCTAAAGTTTAATTTTACAAGAAAAGAAAAGCTTACACAATACTCTCAGTGTAAAGTTCTGCTGACCGATGTCATTTTTGTATTTGACACGGCACGTGAATATTTTGTTGTCATCATCACTTGACAAGGTTAGGCTGACGCTTCCGCTAAACTTTAGTTGCGCATTATACTCATGTGTCCAGCTAGCAGTTGTATTCAGATCCGTTCCCTGTGTCTCCAATATAATGACCGACCATTGTATGCCACCGACAACTGAACAGGTTAGTGTAATGTTCTCATGTTCAACGCATTCATCCGTGCAACTGGTGGCGATGGAAATATTTTGTGGAAGTTCGTCTAAATCGAAAAACAATAACTAAATGAATAGAAATATTAATAAGTTTATAAATTGAGTAAAATAAAATAAATGTATACATATATCTGAAGAATTGCTGGTGACTTATTTCGGGGCCCCCCTGCAGATATCATCTATACCACCCACTACTCATGTCTTCTATCCAAGCCTTTAAATACACCACTCTGCACATTTACTAAACTAAAGTTGTGTATCCTCTCATATTTGTTATTATTTATTTATAAATTCAATCATGATCCATTTTATCGAGTGTGTTTTTATGCGGACAATATTGACTGACCCTTTTTTGAGGGGAGGGAGGGGGGGGAGGAGGGTTCGCTGAGGAATTTGTGGTCGACATTGTTTGTGACGAGTTGTTCATAATTACTTCTGATAACCGTAGTGGACCTCCTTGCATAACTCCAGCTTGAGTGACGGGGGTATCTTAACAAAATNCACTGCAATTGATCATTGAAAGTGAACATTTTAAAATGTCATGCCATTCTTTGTTGTGTGAAATCCTCATTTTTCAAATGATTAGGAGGATATTAAAACAAATATCATGACTCCACTTTTACACGTGGGAAACGTTTAACCTTCTATTGAAGGAGTTATCATTTCATACTTGTTTACTGAGATTTTCAGCATTTTGGTTTAGTTGACATAACGAAATTAACTCATATATGATAAAATATTGGTGTCTATTTCTGTTTACCTCTAGAATCATTTAATGAAAAGAAAATGATTGTCTTCATATCAGTTAATTGATGTAAGAAATTAAAGACTAAAGACTAAACAGAAAAAAAGACATATATCGAAACACTCTTCTAAAGTTTAATTTTACAAGAAAAGAAAAGCTTACACAATACTCTCAGTGTAAAGTTCTGCTGACCGATGTCATTTTTGTATTTGACACGGCACGTGAATATTTTGTTGTCATCATCACTTGACAAGGTTAGGCTGACGCTTCCGCTAAACTTTAGTTGCGCATTATACTCATGTGTCCAGCTAGCAGTTGTATTCAGATCCGTTCCCTGTGTCTCCAATATAATGACCGACCATTGTATGCCACCGACAACTGAACAGGTTAGTGTAATGTTCTCATGTTCAACGCATTCATCCGTGCAACTGGTGGCGATGGAAATATTTTGTGGAAGTTCGTCTAAATCGAAAAACAATAACTAAATGAATAGAAATATTAATAAGTTTATAAATTGAGTAAAATAAAATAAATGTATACATATATCTGAAGAATTGCTGGTGACTTATTTCGGGGCCCCCCTGCAGATATCCTCTATACCACCCACTACTCATGTCTTCTATCCAAGCCTTTAAATACACCACTCTGCACATTTACTAAACTAAAGTTGTGTATCCTCTCATATTTGTTATTATTTATTTATAAATTCAATCATGATCCATTTTATCGAGTGTGTTTTTATGCGGACAATATTGACTGACCCTTTTTTGAGGGGAGGGAGGGGGGGGAGGAGGGTTCGCTGAGGAATTTGTGGTCGACATTGTTTGTGACGAGTTGTTCATAATTACTTCTGATAACCGTAGTGGACCTCCTTGCATAACTCCAGCTTGAGTGACGGGGGTATCTTAACAAAATGACAGATATATGTCACAGACGAATGCTTTTTTGAAAATGAATTATGATAGTGTATAATGTATACAATTTACTGTTATTTTGATACTAAATATGTCATATTGGTTTATATGAAGTAAGCGTAGTGATACTTTTAATTAGAAAAACATGCAAAATCTTCACAAAATTTAAAACATAACCAAAATTGTCAACTTGCCTATATATAGTTACACTGGTAGGCTATATTTTAAACTTCTTTAAAAACTTTCTATATATATATTCTGTTTCCAGAGTCATTTTTATGTAATACAATAACCGGTAAAGTACTTGTTTAGCATGCCAAACATGATCAATGTCCAGTTTCACATAACCATGGAGATTTGATTATCACTGTTATTATGGTAAATACCGATACATTTTCTACTGTTTTTTTATTATACCAAAACACTTTATTGTATTACGCATGTTTTAAAGTTATGAGTAGTAGTAATAACTCATGAATATGTATTCTGCCAAAGTAATTTTTCCTCTGGAGAACTAATTAAGGTTGAGATTGTGTTACAGACAAAGATATGCAATTATATAAAAACAATAAAACAATCTTAATAGTAAAATTAGTATACACTTTATTATATCCCCGCAATGAAGTTAAAGGGGGCGTGGGGGTTCGATATACTGGAATCAGCTTTTGTCTGTCCGTAGAAAAAGTTTGTACGGACTACTCCTTCTAAAATAATGTACCGATTTCAACGAATGTTTCCAGATAATTATGATAACTACTACCTGAAGTTGTGTATCCAAGTATTATTTTTTCATTCTGACCCTTATATACGGAGTAATGGCCCTTAATTGAAAAATGCTTGTCCAAACAACTCCTCCAAAACTTTGGGGCCAATTTCAGCGGAAGCTTACAGATATGGTATATGCCCCCTGACATTGTGCATCCAAGTAGTATGTTTTCATTCCGTCCCTTTAAAAAGGAGTTTTGGCCGTTTATTGAAAAAAATATTTGTTTGCCTCATAAAAAAGTTGGCCGATTTCAATGAAAGTTTACATATATGGTAACATCCCTTGATGCACGACATCTGGGAAGTATTTTTTCATTTCCTTTCTAAGGAGTTATGGCCTTTTGTTAAAATCTTTGTCATTACAACTCATCCTTTACCACTAGGAGGAATTCAGCAAAACTGATTCATCTGGGCTAACAAGATTTGGTTTGCACGTAAGTTTTGGCATGGGGATGAGTACAGGAAGTATGTCAGTGACCTATATACTTAAATAATTACTGATTGGAGAATATATGGTTGCTTTGCAATGTTGTGTCTTAGTAACCTTCAGCTTACAGTTCTGGTTTATATAGGAGCAGGGGTATTAATTAGCCTTTGGCCTACAGTTCTAGTTATTATTTTATTTTGCCTATTGTCCATTCATTAAACAAAATATGAAGGAATATCATTTTATATCGCTAACTCTAAACAAATAAAACAAGGTAAGATATCCTTGTCTAACTCCCCTTACAAAAATGTTATTTTAGCACATGTTATTTTGGTGACCGTGAACGAAAATCAAGGTCATCAACGTTTACAAAACTTAAATCCATTCACATGAACAACCAACCCACTTGCTAAATATCTGGACCTACGGATCTTTGGTTACGAAGAAACACAAGTTAAAGGGAAAATGGAAAGGAAGCTATGTTTTTCTTTTTTGTGAATCAAAAGTTTTATATTTACCGGTTCTCAATTTTTTGGAAATTTCTGGTGTTGAAAGATATTATTGGTAGCCAACTTTTAAGCAAGTATGAAAAATAGACTCGTTTTAGAACTATGTAAATTAACGTGTCAAAACTGGAAAGTTTCTCATTAGTAATGAAATTTTACATATTTTTCTACCTAAATCTTCAAATAGTGTAATATTTGGTATCAAAATAACAGTTGGAATATGTTGCACACAACGATGATATAATTGTAGAGTAATTATATCATTTAGCTGCTCTAGGAGGAATTGTATTACCGACCTTTAACACCCATACAGGTGTAAGTCAAAGAGGTCCCATTTATCATAAAATGAATTCTGAAACTATCTGTTCCGGATTTATGCTTCCTATATCCATACCTTTTTTTAAATTTTCTTGTTTTGAAATTCCAAGCGGGGGCCGACGCTAATGTTAAATCTCCATAGGCGTTGACCCTACCTTTATAGTTGGGTTCTCATGGATTTTTTAATTCTTAAAAGCATCATATCATCCACTTACTTATCACATTATCTCACATTTTCTATCTTTGAATTCTGTCTACTACCTGATCGAGTGGGAGTGCCCGCGTCCGCCATTTTATCTCGCAGTTTTTTCACGCCGTGTTTACATGAACAACTACAGATATAAATTGTTCTCGAAACATTTATTTATATTTTTTTTTATAACTTCACTTCACCTAAAAAATTGTACGTTCTTCTGTATAAAAAATAATAATACAAAAAATCATCCTAGTCCTACTCGTACTTTTACCTCTTTAGCGGTTCATCAGGGAAATCAAAATGGGTGAAAGTACGAGGGAAGTACTAAGAAACTCTTTTGTCATTTCCTATATATATAAAGATATACTATATACACATGTATAAGCAAAGCAGTTATAGCGACAGTGCACACAAAAGGATTTGTAAAAATGTCAGGGCAATCTGCCCCACCCACCTTTTTTTTCTTTTTTTTTTTTAGAAAATCCCAGTCAAAACCTTTAATGTGATCTCTCCTACCTAAGAAAATAAGTCACTTGCATAAGTTTGGAAATCTCGAGTGCACAAATTCCGTTATAAGAGTCTCAGTGGATATTTTTTCTGTTTTGATTTTTAAAAATTTCAGTGCCATAGCCTTGATTTGTTGACCCATTTTATTTTCTAGGGACCAAATTGTGGCCAACTGATAAAAGTTGCGTACAACGTCATCGGTAATTATGACGTCCTTATCTATGATACAACTGATCAAGGTTGCGTACAATGTCATCGGTCATTATGACGTCCTTATCGATGATACAACTGATAAAGGTTGCGTACAACGTCATCGGTCATTATGACGTCCTTATCGATGATACAACTGATAAAGGTTGCGTACAACGTCATCGGTCATTATGACGTCCTTATCGATGATACAACTGATAAAGGTTGCGTACAACGTCATCGGTCATTATGACGTCCTTATCGATGATACAACTGATAAAGGTTGCGTACAACGTCATCGGTCATTATGACGTCCTTATCGATGATACAACTGATAAAGGTTGCGTACAACGTCATCGGTCATTATGACGTCCTTATCGATGATACAACTGATAAAGGTTGCGTACAACGTCATCGGTCATTATGACGTCCTTATCGATGATACAACTGATAAAGGTTGCGTACAACGTCATCGGTCATTATGACGTTCTTATCGGTGATACAACTGTAACCACCGAAAAGCTGGAACATTCGGAACGTGGTTTATTACGATTGATATTACAGAATATGTCAGTCATTTTTATTTGTTCTAGGATTCTACCGTAGACTACACCATGTATAAAAACACATTTTATCACATAATGTACTGTGTTATCCAGTGAATATATCAATGTCATATTTTGTTGGGGTATTAACCCATGTAATATGACATATCAGCCCTGTGATTGGTTGTAAGTTTCAACTGCTTCAATTGTGACGTCACGCCTATGACAAACAAGTATATGACGTCACAGACTAACGCAATGGAGTCAAAATGGCGGCTTTTTACATTTCAAAGTTGCATGAAAATATTGTCGTTTTACACGAGTAAATGGTACAAATCTTGATTATGTGATAAAAAAAGGACCTGACACTCGTTTCCATTTCATATGAAATGTATGAAACCCGTCACGAATGTTTCATTTTAGCACGCCAGAGGCTCGCTAATTTGAAAATTTCTGAGACTCGTTTCATAAATATCATATAAAATGGAAACTCGTGCAAGATCTATTAAATAATGCAAATATTTTCATGTGAAAGAATTGAATATATACTAAAAAAATATATACTATTGTTTGTGTGAGAAAACTGGTCATGAGCCTATGTTATAGCATAACATTGCTTAACTGCCATATCATCCTTTTCAGAAATGTAATGTTATTGTTAGTGTCTGAACCTGGCCAGCGTCAAGCCTTTTGTGATCAGCCAATGCTCATCGAAGACGTACGCAAATATGCATGGCACCCAGAATGGAGATTAATTTACAAACGTACACTGTAGTTGTGTTATCCACGAGCAGGCAAAGTGTGAAAAACTATTAGAAAACGGGGTGTATCGGCACAACAAAATTGTGAAAGGTTAACCAGGTTAGGAAAAATGTTCTGTTTACCAGATGTAATAGTATAGGGAAGATGATAAAATTGGCTTCCTACATATATTTGAATCAATTTCTGAATTAGGGGAAGGGAGTTGGGCTGGGTCAATTTACATGTAACATTATTGGACTTACTTACATATATACAACAGTATTAGAAAGACATCCTTTCTACCAGGCGGTAGCAGTATAGGATATACTTTACTATTTAACATATTACCGAATTTACCATATTTACCAGGGTGTATCATTACAGGATTTACAAGTTAGTAGCAGCATCAAAAAGAGTAACAGGGTAGAAAGGGGTACCTTTTTACCACTAGGTAGCAGTAGATGATGTCTTTCCTACAGTCTGTGTTAATTACAATAATTACAATAAGTTAATATAATAATAGTATTTTTTTGTGACTAGACAACGACTGGTCTGAGTACATCTTGACTAAATTAGATGAACAGACCACATGGGCTTTGTGAACAATGCTTACTTGCCGAAATATTCACAATTGAAGTTCCAATCTTAACTTCTAAAAGTTGTCCACCTGAGGAATCAGGGATTTTCTTGCCTACTACTTGGGGGACATTGAACAGACCAAAATAGATCTTCTGCTCCCATTGCAACACACTTGGGATCTTAAATCTTTCCTTTTTTTCTTCACTGTTCCGTCTTTCTTTGTCGTGCCGCCTGAGAATCATGGCGAACACCCAAGGATCACTCTGTCCGTCGTCACACGTTGTCGTTGGCGGCGGCAGTCACATTTAAGTTTTTCAGACTTTTTTCGCCTTCATTTACCATATTAATTTGTAACTTTGTATGTGGCTTAATCATAATAAATTACCGATCAAGTTCGAACCATGTGCCAATATTAATTTTTTTTGCTGGAGTTACATATATGGCCCTTTCTTTGCACATTGGAAGTTCTCATAATTAACTGTTTGCCATACTGTGGTCGTTACCGCTTGCCGCTTAGTATGTGGCTTTATCATAATGAATTACAGTTAGAGTCCAAACCTTGTGTCAATATTTCATTTGTTGTCGGAGTTATGGCCCTTTGCACATAAGAAATCTCATAATTAATGTTTTCCCAGATTTATTTTCCCTACCACTTGCAACATCAATCTGTTACCCAAATGTGGCTTTGGCATAATGGATTACAGTTTGAGTTTAAACCCTGTGTTAATATTCCTTTTTTGCTGGAGTTATGGCCCTTCGCACAAAGGAAATTATCAAAATAAACTTTTTTTGGACTTATTTCGCTACCGCTTGCCATATCAATTTGAAACTTTGTGTGTGGCTTTATCATTATATATTACAGAGTTTGAACCATGTATTAAAATTCCATTTTTGACTGGAGTTATGGCCCATTTGCACATAGGAAATTCTCATAATTAACTGTTTTCCATATTATTTGTAACTTATTATACATTTGTACATGTATAATAGATTACAGTTTGAGTTAGAATCCAGTTCAATGTTCTATTTTTTCTGGAGTTGTAGCCCTTTGTACATAGGACATTCTTATTAGTAACTGTATTTTTTCTGTCAACACATGCACTTCCTTAAAATTGTAGTTTTCTTCTATATGTGTCTCCTTGACACCCGTCCTCATATGACCATCGCTGTTGCGAGGACATATATCACCTAATAGAATATATCCTTTGAAGTCCTTCCAATGGTCTGGAGCATTACTTGGTTAAGGAGACTAAAAGCCGTTTAACAGAGGGTCTCTCTCATAATACTCTGACTCCCTAGCGAGAGGAGTGGGGTCCCAAAGGAGGATTCCCAATTCAATTACACAATTTGTTGTTAGGACCCATGCACATCTTTAGTAATGAGGTTTTCCGTCTGTCTGTCCTTCTATCTGTTTTAGCTCACCTGCCAAGGACAAGTGAGCTTTTGCCCTGGTGCAGCGTCCGTCGTCCCGTCCCGTTTCGTCACGTCACATCCCCATTCAATGTAAACACTTAGCAACTTCATTCTTTTACAGATTTTAGTCAAACTTTATACAAAGGTCAAGTGTGGGTATACTTCGGACATCGTTGTATTTTAGGGATCCAAGGTCAAGGCCAAGGTCACACTTGCTATATATAGAAAATCATCCCTTCCAGTCATATCCCGTCCCGATTCAATGTAAACACTTAGCAACTTCATTCTTTGACAGTTGTTGGTCAAACTTGAGTATGAGTATACTTCATACATCGTTGCATTTCAGGGATCCAAGGTCAAGGTCACACTTGCGATATATAGAAATCATCAACTAATTTTGAAACACTTAGCAACTTCATTCTTTCATAGATTTTGGTCAAACTTTATGCAATTTCAGCAAAGGTCAACGTCAAGTATGAGTATACTTCGGACATTGTTATGTTTCAGGGTTCCAAGGTCAAGGCCAAGGTCACTGTTGCTATATATAGAAAATCATCAACTGATTCAATTTAAACACTTAGCAACTTCATTCTTTCACGGACTTGGTATATATAGAAAATCAACAACTGATTAAATTTAAACACTTAGCAACTTCATTCGTTCATGGATTTTGGTCAAACTTTATGCAAAGGTCAAGTATGAGTATACTTCGGACATTTTTGTGTTTCAGGGTTCCAAGATCAAGGCCAAGGTCACTGTTGCTATATATAGAATATCATCTATTGATTCAATTTAAACACTTAGCAACTTCATCCAATATGGAGATGATAATAACATACAGAAAAAAACATATGAATATTAAAGTCAACTTATCAGCTTTATGTGCAGTACCTTATGCGTGTGCATGTTTCAGGCTATCAAGATCAAAGTGGTTGTAACTTTTTATAGAACACTGAAACAAATTCCACATGGCAGCGGGGGCATTTATGTCTTACAGACATTTTCAAGTCTCTTTAAACACCTTCTTCTCATTAACCTAGAGGCCCAGATACCTGGTATTTGGCCTGTAGCGTGCTGGGATGAAGGGCTACCAAGTTTGTTCAAATGATTGACCTTGCCCGACTTTTCCAGGTCACAAAGGTTAAATGAGGTTAAACGTTTAAACAACTTATTTCCAATAACCAAGGGACACAGAGACCTGAGCATGATTGAATGAATTATATTGCCTGCCTTTCAAGGTCACAGAGGTCAAATGTCTTAAAACAACTTCTCAATAACGAAGAGGACCATGATATTGAGCCTATAGCATGCCTGGATGAGAGGCTACCGAATGTGTTCAAATAAATGACATTGACCGACTTTCAAGGTCACAGGGGTCAAATGTGCTAACAACTTTAAATAACTTCTTCTCAATAACCAAGACGCCAAGAGACCTGATATTGGGCTTGTAGCATGCTGGGATGAAGGGCTACCAAGTTTGTTCAAATGAATGACCTTGATCTTCATTCAAGGTCACATGGGTCAAATGTGCTATATTTGAATAAAGTGGTAATGAGCTTAGCATCCACATAAATGACCTAGATCAGTGCTTGCTTTGAATAGCTTTTCAGGCCCGGTGGTCAAATGTCAAGGTCACTGTTACCATGAATAGAAAATTAGTTTAGTCACAATATTTCAATTCTGTTGGGATGATTACACTCAGGCTTTATCAAGTGCTACCTCGGAGAAAGTGCCTGCTTTGGTGCTTTGGTGGTGAAAGGTTAAGGTCATTGTTACTTTAGAAAGTATTTGCTTAGGATACAAATTGTAGCTTGTTACTTTCGAAAGTATTTGCTTAGGATACAAATTGTAGCTTTTGAGGCATCGATGTCAAAGTTCAAGGTTAATGTTACTATAAATAGAAAAATCATTTGATGCACAATATTTGGAGCTCTTTTGGGCCGTTTGCACTCGGACTTTATCAAGTGTAATAAAATGTTTGCTTAAGCTTTTGGATAGCTTTTCAGCCTTTGATATCAAAGGTCAAGGTCACCTTCTATAAATGGAACATCAGTTTGTGCACTGAATTTCGAATTCTGTTGGACTGATAACACTCTTGACTGTATACAGTGCCTCCTCAAAGAAAGCGCCTGCTTTGGATAACTTTCCAGGCCCCGGGGTTAGGTCTCTATCACTGTTTATAAAATGCACTACTTATGTTTCGAGTTCTATTGGGCTGATTACACTCAAGACTTTATCCAGTGCTTTTATAAAAGAAAGCACTTGCTTCCACTAGAGTTTGCTACATGTTTACCTAACCACAGTTTCTTTTAAATCTTCAATAAGCATAAGTATTGAGAATAGTCACGGCAGCATTGAAAATATATATATAATTCTTATTACCGGTTAGCTTGTAATAATAATAATGATAATATACAACATTTCTAACTGGAGGAGGTTTGTTTTCATACAATATAACATATGTTTAAAATAGGATAAATAGAGATTACACAACGAGTGGTTGTTGAATATGGTATTTATTTCACTCGAGTTAGTTAATTTTCAAACGTTACAAAAGACATGAGCCGTGTGATCTGTTTCTACCACAATCTCAGTCGGAAACAGCTGGAGTATTTCCTGATTTGAATAGCATACGCACATTTTGTTGACAAGGCTGGGGTAGTGATATGACCCATATGTAAAAAGTCACTCATTAATATTCAAAAATGACTTTTTGTTTACAAATTCAACAATTTTTAAAATTAATGTTTCGGCAACAACTTTGTGAAAAAATACAATAGATGAACGACTTTAAATATTGAGAGTATGCAATATTGCATTCATTAATATATATTAGCCACGGACTATATGCGCGTAAGCATATCGGACGAAGTCTGCCTCCTGCCAAGTGATGAAGACGAAATAATCGCTGTCAATGTCCAAAACCATAGGTCTGGGACGTTTCTTCGTGAGGTTCTATGGTTGACGTTTATAGTGAGAGTTCCGCCATAGACAGGCCCTCCAAATATTGATTACTGGGCATGGGGGAGCACGAAATATTTTCCGACACTGTTACAGATCTTGTTTGGGTTTCACAGAGACATATATATATAACGTCTCTGGGTTTCACGATCTGGACATGCGACGGTATGGCGTCGAAACGATATCGAGCGCCTGTAGCAATTTTGCCTGAAACTAGCTATCACATTTTTACGCGTCATCTTCTTTTGGTAATTGCCTCAATAACCACCTTTTCCCATCGCATAACCTCACAAAAGTCAACAACATTTGCCGGATGTTGACAGCAGACGTCGTAAACAAAACAGCACGCGGCAAAAAGCTCGTGAAAAAGGTCGTCCGGTCACGGTTCATCTTCTCGACCAATCAAAACTGCGGAAGGTCATATACCACGTGTGGTGCATAACTAATATTTATTCAGCAGTCTTCATGTTTATACAATGATCTGAGAGTGGAATAACACAGCGAATTGTGGTAAAAAATATACATCTGTCTCATTGGCGGAAGAAAATCCCTATGGCAAAAAAAAAAAAAAAAAAAAAAAGGAGGAAAAAAAACTATAGTTGTGTTTAACTTCGACACTCTGTTTAATATTTTTTTCTGAACTCAATGCAATTATACGCGTTTACTATGCGTTGCTGGTTCTCCGTACATTTGTAGGTGTAATACATCAGTATGTTTACCTGGACAGGTTAGTGTAGTTTGATGACAGTTATCTCCGTACTGATAGGTGGCAGTATCAACGTATGTTTGGTTGTTTCTAGAAAGTGAAAGAAAATACCCTAAATAAGGTATATTAGTTAACAAATCAATTCATAAGCGAAAAAGAATTAACATGTATCATTGTACTCAAAGAAATGTTCACAGGTCACAATGTATTTTGATATCAGGTGCATTTACATTAAACTTTTTTTGCAAAATTTGAAATCCTATTTTAATAAATATTTGTTAATTCGAAATGTTAATGTAGACAAAAATAAACCGAAAGATATCACAAAAAATATAATTCTTGCTATAACAATATTTCGAGTTACTCTTTTAACGACATGCGTATCAATTTACCTGAGAAACTCATAAGTTTGAGTCTTTTTACATATTTCAAAACGTTCCATTTTATTGAACTGGGGATTAAAGCATAGTGGACTCCACGTATTGTTAAAGTGGAATCCAAGGTATCCGTCATGTACTCCAAGTAGCTCCCAAACTGAAGTGAAATCAGAAAAAGGAAGACATTAGTAACTGTTTCCCCACTATCGTCAATCAATGATAGGAAATAACGTCTATCTGAGAAGACTTCGGTGACAAAATATCATAAATAACGTAACGTTTAAAATAACTAAATACGATAGCTAGTATCTTACCTTTCTTTCGGCATGGAAAGTTCAGTTCAGCTGTGCAGTTTACGTCACAGGTTTTATTTGTTTTGGATACCGTGGGGCATTTGGCATTTGCATCTATGTCAACAGATAGAAAACAATTGATAGAGAAAAATTATGTAAGTCACTGTACATTTGCGGACAATTTTGGCTATTGGTGTACGTTTTCAAAGGATATAAAAATAGAAATATTGCATTCTCCTCCAGCGGACTAACTCTATCGCAAGAAGGCAACGAAAAGTGCGACAACAAACACAGTAATAATGACCACATACTTATTGAAGTCTAAGGACAATAACACATATACTTCATAATGTATACTGTTGCTTTATGTACACAGTGCACGGCCGGCGTGTCGTCATGCACCACTACACCTCGGACTTGGCTTTCCATGTATTTCAGTGTTAGGGATAAACCGACTTCAAAAATTATCTACGATGCTCACATTATTATTTGAAAGTTTGTCTTGGGACATCGATCCTGTCTTTAAATATATAACGGTTCTATGCAATTAAACAAAAGAAGAATACCGAAGAGTCAAAAAAAAAACTTTTCTAACTAACAATGAAAAGAACTAGTGCAAATTATGAACAAAAGGAGAGTTAAATCGAGACCGTGGAAAAAAGATATTAAAGTATAATAAGTCAAGTTGTTCAGGAAGGGTAAGCGTCCTCTGCTTCTTCGACAACAGTAGCAATGATGAAATACATCGACCTTCACATCGGAAGAAGAAATGGCAAATTTCTACATGAGATCATGTTGGCCCTCTTAAAACTTAAATATTTTTTTCATCAACCCACATCTGTTGAAACTCCTGAAAGCGGAGATGCTACTATCAATAATTGAAAGTTCATGATCGGAAATTCGAAATCGTTCGGTATATCGTACAGCTTTATAGTAAGCCTTCCCTGTTGATCATGTTGCAGGTACAGATAAGTGGCTGAAGTAAAAGCGTATGTAGTGTCCTTGATTCCGAGTTCAGGATGGTACCTACGTCTAAATGGCCTATATTTTGTTGTTTTTAAATAAGGCAACACAAAGTCCATATAATATGGATTCTACATCAGCAAAATTGACGAAAGGTTTCCATAATGGCCGTTTGGTCGCATTCTTCTAAAGTTAGAAAGCTGTAACGTGAATTAAAAGTGTATAGAATTCTGATCTTTAAAAGTCAGTCCCTACTGTCCGATAAAAAATACGAAATGAAAAGAAGCAAGTGCTCAAGCAATAAGCGACATGAACGATGACATCAAATCGAAATAGTAGTAATGCCGCAAAGGCGAACATTCTGAAAGCTACAATGTTCTGTTCATTCTACGGTTTCCAATGTCAAGGGTCTGCATGATGAAATTCTGGGTCTGCGTGCGGAAAGGTTCAAAATCAAGTCCATTGTCGCTGGTATTTAAAAATGTCGGCCAGTGAAGTATAACCTGATATTTCACGATCCGCAACTAATTTCCACACGGAATGTGTCTAATTTGAAAAAGACAAGCAATGATCGATCGTTGCTAGGTTTCATTACTAAAAGGACGTGTGTCTGTCAGAGACAATGCGTACACGCACATGGGCACAAGTTACAAACTCAATTAAAAGTTTCCGGCTGACGTAAAGTTAGAAATGTGTGTTATAGGACCATAACAATATTTGCTAAAATATTCGTTATTTATATTTACATTTTGATAGAGTTGTTACGCTTTATGTAGTTATTTCGAACAGTTTTGAACCGCAAATCAAGTGTTGACAACAATGAAATTGATGACGTCACAATAGAGATTGATGACGTTACAATAGCAAATGTTGTCGCACAACAACATTTGCATTGGCTATGCAATGCAATGGTAGGATGCAGCGCGAATGTAATTATAGTATGTTATTTTACATTTAAAGCATGCTCCCTAAAATGTACAATCATATGTAAGCCCATTTATATTAATTTTGGTAAGAGTTAGTTACAAAGTATCAAAGAAATATAAGAAACATATTACGCTCACTTTCGCTCTCTACTCCCCCTGGAAAATGTTATAGCAAAATTGAAGGCACGAACATAGCTGTTTGATTGGTCTCAGGTAATAAAAACTGACCAATCGCTAGGCTGATACCTACAAAGAAGAGACGCCCGATAAGTACGACTTCAAAGCCTGTCAATGTTTACCGTTACGTGACCGCGAGATTCTTTTAATGTTCATCAAAGGATCGAACTAGTCATCTTGTCTCATCAACAAGGTGGCGCACACTGAGCCTTCAATCTTGCTATGACATATTCCAGGGTTGCAGAGAGCGAAAGTGACCGCAACCCCTGGATATCGAGGATGACATACTTATAATGTCAAATAGATAAAAAAAATCGTTATAAAAATAGCTTGGACAGGTATTCTACTTACCACATACATGTTTACTATCCACCCATACATTCTTTGATTGTATGTCCGTCCACACTTTTATTGAGAAATTCCAGTTGATGATAAAAATAAACAAGACGTTTATATTTTATTAACTTGGACATACAAGTTCATCAGTAGTAACTTCCTTAAATATTCAGATTATATTAAAATACTCTTCTGTTATATCATCAATTGGATGAATGTTTTTGACGAGGGAAAACAACGAATAAAATGAAATAAACATGAAAAAGTATTATGTATATAACATTTCGTGCTGTTACATATAATGTTTGGACATCAGCGCCTTTTCATTGACCAGTTTTACATGGCACGTTTTTTATAACAAAATTTAATATTAAAAAAGATGGTATGCAGTAAAGGATAACTCAATTAGTATGTACATGTACATAGTATGGTAATTATGAGTGTGTTAGATTATTAGTGAATGACGGATGACTAGCGCTTTTCCCATAATTTCTATAAACTTGAATATGGTTTGTTTGATACAATATTTTATGTATAAATAGCAATACGTTACCTCCGTTGAAATAGTTGGTGTTTGCACGTGGCGTTGGAAGGGACATCCCGAGTTTTTTACAATCACTCTTTGCATCTCTCCAATTTCGATGGAACTTTGAAACTAAGAACAGTTTTCTTTGATTGATTTGGAGAAATGCGCTGTATTTTTCAATTGCCGATATATTCAATTCTGCAAAAACATTTACATGAATAGTATAGTTTGATTAAAGAAGTAGTTTCGATATGGATTTGGTAATCTTAAATATAATGCGATTGGAAAAGTGCATATTGCCATTACATGCATTATAAAGGGGTCTCGAAATGCAAAAAAATCTATAGACTTTTTCTGTAACACTTACAGGTGGATTTCCACCAACATTTCTTAAAATGATGTTTTGATGATGAGGATCATAGTTTATAGTCATGACCGGGCTGACCCCAAAGAGGGGCTCATATCGAGTGATTTAGTGCAAAACCTTAAACAATCACTTACAATGACGTTTTCAACTTCTCCTAAAGACCTGGCAGTCAAATATTGATGAAACTTAACGGTTACTAATAGTCTGATGTTGGGGTAAGAATTCATACTAGATACGGACTGCCACAAACATTAAGCTCCCTCTAGGGGGCTGAAGGGTTTACAGAGTGCAAACCTACAAAAGTCGCTTTTTTTAAACGTACAGGATCATAGAATGATGACAGGCTGACTCTCAAGGGGCTCATAGTAGGTAATTTAGGGAAAACCTGAATTAGTCATATGACTTCTTTCCAGAAACTATCTGTCAGAATTTTAAGAAACTTAGCGGTAATCATCAGTTTTGTTAATAGCCAATTCACAGTCAGAAAGAAATGTTTGGTTATATGACCTTTTATAGTTTGTCACATCACAATAACAAAAAACAACTGTATTTTATTTCAGGTGTAGTAAAGGCCTCTTGTTTCCATTATTAAAGAGACCATAAGATTACCTTCCGGAAGTAAAGCTCGAATTTCGTTTCCATGTATGTTAAGAAGTTGCATGCCACCGATAACTAGGCTGAGGATAAACCAAATAGGGATCATCTTGCTGTAACTGTATCTGTAACCAAACATGATATAATGGGAGTTTAATGAAAACACACACTTGTTTACATGGGTCAGACATATGTACAACTGTACATTACTTATTTGTTTTGAAGTCTTCTCTCTAATTTGTCATCACTTGTTAACATTATGTTTATAATCGTCAACTTGTATGTTGACATCAAATACAAGTTTTTGTCATGTGTGTGTTGATATAAAATTTAGGTTTTGTCCTTGTGTAATGACATGAACTTAAGGATTTTCCTTGTTCGTGACATAAAATTGAGGTATTTTTTTGTATGTTGACATAAAGTTGAACTTTTGCATTTGTGTTGTGTGTTGGCTGAGTTAAGGGTTTTACATTACATTACAGTTTTGTCTTTGTGTGTTGAAAATAGTTGATGGTTTTCTTCTGGTCCGTTGACATAAAATAGAGGTATTATCCATAAATATTGTCACGAAGATAACGTGTGTTGACATTAAGTTAAAGGTTTTGTATAAAGACAAAATAAGTTCGTTTTATTGCTCGTTGACAGAAAATTAAAGTAAAACATTAAACATGACTAGTAAGATAACAACTGTGTAGCCTGTGACATTAAACATGACTAGTAAGACAACAACTGTGGGGACTGTGGTATTAAACATGACTGGTCAGAAAATAAATGTGTAGACTGTGATATTAAACATGACTAATCAGATAATGACTATGTAGACCGTGACATTTAACATGACTAGTAAGATAACAACTATGTAGACTGTGACATTAAACATGACTAGTAAGACAACAACTGTGGGGACTGTGGTATTAAACATGACTAGTAAGATAACAACGGTGTAGACTGTGACATTAAACATGACTAGCAAGATAACAACTGTTGAGACAGTGATATTAAACATGACTGTTAAGATAATAACTTTGTAGACTTTTACATTTGACATGACTAGTTATATAACAACTGTTTAGATTTTGACATTAAACATGACTAGTAAGATAACAGCTGTGTATACTGTTATACTAGTTATATAACAGCTGTTTAGATTTTGACATTAAACATGACTAGTAAGATAATAACTGTGTAGACTTTGACATTTAACATGACTAGTTATATAACAACTGTTTAGATTTTGACATTAAACATGACTAGTAAGATAACAGCTGTGTATACTGTTATACTAGTTATATAACAGCTGTTTAGATTTTGACATTAAACATGACTAGCAAGATAACAACTGTTGAGACAGTGATATTAAACATGACTGTTAAGATAATAACTGTGTAGACTTTGACATTTAACATGACTAGTTATATAACAACTGTTTAGATTTTGACATTAAACATGACTAGTAAGATAACTGTGTAGACTGTGACATTAAACATTACTAGTAAGATAACAACTGTTTAGGCTGTGACATTAAACATGACTAGTAAGATAATAACTGTTTAGGCAGTGACATTAAACATGACTAGTAAGATAACAACGGTGTAGACTGTGACATTAAACATGACTAGTAAGATAATAACTGTTTAGGCAGTGACATTAAACATGACTAGTAAGATAACAACTCTATAGACTGTGACATTACACATGACTAGTAAGAAAACAACTATGTAAACTTTGACATTTAACATGACTAGTAAGATAAAAAATGTGTGGACTGTGACATTTAATATGACTAGTAAGATAACAAC